>NC_032096.1:1361061-1473771 GCF_000182965.3 Candida albicans SC5314 | reverse complement strand
TATTTGTATCCTTGTGCTCTCTTTTATAAGAAATATATGCTAGTTGTCAAGATATAAGGACACCATTATAATGACCTATTACTGTTAGTCAGCTTCTGTGTAAGAGTTAAGTAGGCAAGCAAGAATATTTCAGTGGGTGTGTGGTGTCATTTTTTTTTGTCAACGGCTCAAGTCAAGTGATTGACGTAACTCAAATTCTTCGAGATTAAATTCTCATTCTTGACAAATCTCTTTTAGGCAATTCAATATACAAACCACAAACAAAAGAAATTGCAACCTGTTGCAAATCCAAATGATATGAATTGGGATTAAAACTCTCCTAATTGAAATCCAAAAGAATATGGAAATATCAACAACTACAACGATCTTAATTATCATACCATTTAGAAGTTTAAATTTCCAAAAATTGTTGATCAATAGCAAGTGACCATTTCTTCAGTTTTTTTTTGTACAAATATTTATCCGTTGTGGTCATTGGCTTAGTTAAGGGTATCGTTTTGTCAACTTTTAGACCCTACACCAAGAAGTAAGAAACAGATCGCAATGAATAGTCATTGGTTTGGAACCAATACAACTACACAATAGCTACATTCTTTAGCGAAGTATAAAACTGAATCCTACAAAAATGAATGAAAATAGCCTGATTTTGTAAGCTATAATGTAGTGTTAGTCAGTTTTTGTTAAAGGATTTTTTGTTTACATTCTGAAGAAGAAGATGATTAATTGTTAATTGCAAATCATTTCATTTGTTCTTTTGATTGGTTTAGTCTTTACAAAATACGCCTTTGGAAAGACTATTACTAAAAATCAATAGATTTTCTATAAATAATACAGATTTCCCAAGATTCATTTTTGGACGTTAACAGATTCATTTTACAATTACAGCTTTTTAAATCTCCAAACTCAACCACAACTTTCTCGTCATGAAACTACTACCATTAAGTTTCAGTTTCCTTCTTTTCACATTTACATTTGCTAAACAACTCCCCGTTTTTGATGGCAAAACTTATCAAAGCTATTCACATTCACGTAATGTTTATGCTTGTCGAATGCATATTCACAAAACTATTAAAGAATGTTCTACCACTGATATAGAGGATTATGGCTGTATGTGTACCAATAAAGATGCCATCAGTACATTCATTCAATGTTATGCCTATTTCCAAAAAAATTCTACTCAAGCCATTGATTTTTTTGTCAAATATTGTGATAATTATGGTAACATCACCACCAACATCGACCAAATCACTGATGCTTATGAAGATTTCCTCAATAATGGATCAGACACAACAACTATAACAAACATTAATAACAATAATAATACCACTAACAACACTACTAGCAATCATTTGGATTTTGATTATTCGAAATATGCTTATGGACTTGAAGCCTCAATTGATCAATTTTTAACCAATTGGCAAAGATCATTTTTCTATGGGATGGCCATGTCTTCTTATTGGGGGTTTGTATTATTATTTGGAACCATTTCTAATTGGACCCAATATTTATTCCCTGGATTAATGACAGATCTTACTGGTCCATTTTCTAATTGGTGGAGAAAGAATTTAAGTTTACCTGCTACATTTGGCACCAAAAAAACTCAAGAATATACATTTTGGTTTAAATATTTACAAGGATATATACCATCAAGATTAGAATCAATTATTAATAGTGGGTTTTGTTTAGTGGTGATTATTGTTTTATCAATTAATACTTATTATAGTGTTGGTAATGAAATTATTTTCACTAATTATGTTGCACAATTACGTTATCTTGCTAATAGAACCGGAATCAATTCTACAATATTAATGCCATTTCTTGTTTTGTTTGCTGGCAGAAATAATATTTTACAATGGATTACAAGATGGAATTATGGAGTATTTATGATGTTTCATCGATTTATTGGTAGAATGATATTTTTATTTGTTGTTTTACATGCAGTGACGTTTAGTATTGCCTTGGGAGTCGATTATTATCCATTGATGTCTTTCCCATTTATGATTTGGGGAACAATTTCTACTGTTGCTGGTGGCATAATAATGGTCCAAGCAAGTCTATATGTAAGAAGAAGATGGTACGAGGTGTTTTTAGGATTACACATTTTATTGGCATTATTTTTCATGATTGGTGGTTGGGTTCACATTAGTTATTTGGGTTATGAATGGTGGGTATTTGTAGCTATTGGATTATGGGGGATTGATAGAATTGTTAGGGTTTTACGAATGATATCATTTGGATTTCCGGAAGCCGATATCACTTTAATGTCAGATGAAACTTTGAAAATCAAGATTCCTAGACCAGATTATTGGGAACCAATACCGGGAGGTCATATTTTCATTACATTTTTAAGAAAAGACTGCTTTTGGCAAAGTCATCCATTTACATTTGCCCCCTCAGTCGAGAACTCCAACACCATTGTTTTATATACCAAAGTCAAACAAGGTGTCACTCGTAAATTATACAATTATCTTGTTACTTGTCCTGGAAGAAGAGCTAAAATTACTGTTGGCGTTGAAGGTCCATACGGTGAGTGTTGTGCTGCAGGAAAATCACAAACAGCAGTATTTATTGCTGGAGGAAATGGTGTTCCAGGGATGTTTTCTGAGATTTATGATTTGGCTAAAAGAAGCACACCCGATTCACAGAAACGATTGAAATTATATTGGACAATTAGAGAATACCGTAGTATTCATTGGTTATATGAAGAATTGAACGAGTTGAAAAAATTCCATAACGTCGAAGTCACAGTGTTTGTAACCAAACCAGACTCCAATACATATATCAATGAGTTGAGTTCGAGAGTTATTTCTGGTAAATGTAACAGCACAGAAAATTTTGATGGGGCTACCACTGCCACCACTAGTTTATATGAAAAGGCTTCATTTGATGATAAGGCAACTATTGTGGTAACAAATAGAGATATAACTTCCAAATATGATCCAAATTCAGTTAAAGATGCTATCATTGCCCAATTATCCCACGTACATTTCCGTGAAGGAAGACCAAAAATAAATACCATCATTAAAGAGGAGATTGAAGATGCACAAGGCTCAATATGTTTTGTGACCTGTGGCCATCCAGCAATGGTGGATGACATACGTGCTGAAGTAGTGGGGACTATTGGTAAATATAAAGAAAAAAGAATAGATTATTATGAACAATTAATTGGCTGGGCATAGGTGGAGTTGTTCATTCTTTCTTTTTCACTATTTCTTATTTAATTATTAATACTAATACTTTTACATTCATATACTTTATAGAGCGATTTAATTCTAATAGATTTATTAATTTCATCCGTAGTTGATTATTCTCTTTGAATGACTTTATTTCTGCCTTGGGGAAAAGGATTTACGATCTATACGGGGTTGAGTTGTACTTGATGCTCCGCTTTTCATTTTGTGCCGTTCCATTTTCAATCATTGGGCCTATGAAAACATAGGTGGCATTTTTCTTGAAAGCAATGATTAATATTTGCAGTTTATCATCCACTCCTTCCTTCCTCCCCCTTCCCCTCCATTTCTTGGTGGCATTTCTTGTATATCGAGTGTCGTGTCGTGTCGTGTTTTTTTAGTTGTTGCATGATATAGTTGAAAATCGACGGGATTTTTTCAAATATATCCCGAATACTTATTGTTCCATGTGTAACCGAATATTACCGTATTTTTTTCATTGATCCTAGCAGATGCTTTTACACTTATACAATAAGCTATTATCCCTTTCATGTCCTTGTATTCACCAGGTAAGATTTTACCTGACCATCTAGACTTTCCTGAATTGTATCATTTTTAAAGAGAAAATATAGGAAACTAACTTTATTTAACGTGATCAAGTCTAATTGATCTCTTTTGTATGCCGAGCTTACTATTTTTTTTTCCCAGTATGTTTATGCAACCTTAAAATGTTAGAGTTTTGATTTCCTTGTATTACCGTCTATAAGCGCTTTTTTTTAAAAAATTCACAATCTTCAGCCCCCTAAACAATTACATACATACAAATCAACTAACTAGCCAGCTAAACCTCCGAAGAAGAATTCTATGGAAACTCCATTGTTTGTTGCAAAAAAAAAAAAGAAAAATCATACACAAACAATACACTTGAGCCAATTAATTATTAGGCAACTTTTCCCTACTTATCTCTGTTTTCGTCTCCTTCCTTTATACACTGTCGCCCTATTATAAATAAACCTCAATATTCTCTCTCTCTTTCTATGCCTGTTCACTAGTTTTTCAATTCACATATCTATTATTATTATTAACAACATTTATCATGACTCCAATTCAACAGACTCCTTCTGTTCACAACACTATTGATGATTCCTCTAACGGTTTTCCAAATCAAATTTCGCTTGGTGAATATTTATTTTATAGAATTTCCCAAGCTAACCCAAAACTTAAATCCATATTTGGTATTCCCGGTGATTTCAATCTCAATTTATTAGAACATGTTTATTCACCAATCATTGCTGAAAGAGAAATAAAGTTCATCAACACATGTAATGAATTGAATTGTGCTTATGCTGCTGATGGATACTCAAGAGTTATTGGTGGTATGAGTGCTATGATTACCACATTTGGCGTTGGTGAATTATCTGCTATCAATGGTATTGCCGGTGCGTTTGCTGAACATTGTCCTGTTTTACATATCGTGGGGACAACTTCGATGAAAGATAGATTGCGTGCTCCAAATGAAATGATTAATATCCATCATTTGGTACCAAACCATGATCCATTAAAGCCACCTAATCATGATGTTTACAAGTCTATGGTTGAGAATATTTCCGTTGTTCAAGAATCTTTAGACTATGACACTAAGAAAAACTTGATTAAAATTGACAATGTATTGAAAAAAATAATTCAAGAGGCAAGACCAGGATATTTGTTTATTCCATGTGATGTTCCAGATCTTCCAGTTCCAGGTAAGATGTTATTCCTGGATCCATTTACTGCCGCTACAAGATACACCAATCTGATATTATCAAAACAAGTATTGAATGACGTAACCAATGCCATCCTCGAGAAAATGTATGATGCAAAAAACCCATCAATTTTCTCCGATTGTTTAACAACAAGATTTGGATTCCAAAATGATCTCAATAGATTTATCGACCAAATCCCCGAAACCGTCAAATTGTTCACTGCCAATCTTGCTAGAAACTTGGATGAAAGTAGAAATAATTTTGTTGGCGTGTACAATGGGAATGGATCTTCCGATGACAAAACTAAACAAGAATTTGAATCTTCAGATTTTATATTAACTCTAGGGTTTTTCCCCAATGAAATGAATACTGGTGGCCATACATCAAATTTCTCAATGATAAAAGACGTTGTCATTGTTCATCCAGATTACATTAAAGTTAATCACCAAATTTATCATATTAAACAAAATGATGGAGAAAGATTATTCACTTTGGGTGAGTTCCTTTGTACCTTGACTGAGAAATTCGATCCATCAAAACTCTCGGTAGCAGCAGCAGAACCCAAAAAGATTTACCAATATCAACCCTCGCAACAATACAGTCCATCAAATCTTGATTATATTCCACAGGGCAAACTCATTGACCATTTCAACAGCACTCTTAAACCCAATGATTTGTTTATTTTAGAAACTCTGTCATTTGTTTTTGGATTACCAGATATGAAATTCCCAACCAATGTACAGTTGCTCACATCTCCTTATTATGGTTCAATTGGGTATGCTGTTCCAGCTACTTTTGGTGCCACACTTGCTGTCAATGATTTAAAATCAGATAGAAGAATTATTGTTGTCCAAGGTGATGGGTCAGCACAAATGACGGTGCAAGAATTATCCAGTTTTGTCAGATATAAGGAGATTTTACCAAATATGCCTCATATTTATTTGATCAATAATGATGGTTATACCATTGAACGTAAAATCAAAGGCCCAAATCGGTCTTATAATGATATCAATGGTAAATGGAAATGGCGTAATTTATTAAATGTGTTTGGAGGTGTTGAAGGTGAAATGTACGATTCATGTGTATTGAAGAACAGTTCTGAATTGGATCAATTCTTTAATGGTGATAAGACAAAACCAATACTGTCTCACAAATTACAATTCTATGAAATAATTGCTGGTAAATTTGATGTACCTCAAAGAGTCGATAACATGATGTGTATTTCAAAAAATAAAAATTGAAACAATCTTATCTGTATAGATGTATAATAAAATGTATATGATTCGTGTTTGATAGGACTTAGTATTGGTTGGTTGTAAGTTGAGTGAGATTGTGTGGAAGCGCAACATAAAAAAAAAACAGCAAACACATCAAAAAAATCTTTGAAAACAAACAAACCTCAAAAGAAAGGGATAACACACAATCTAATCCAGTCTAATCCAATACCATGGTATGTTTATTCCAAACAACAAGTAACTTTTTTTAAAAGCCTTCTATTTCTCCTACTAACGCTCTCAAGTCTGCTTTATTCAACTTCCAATCTTTACTACAAGTGATACTATTATTGATTTGTACATGTACATATGTCCATTCCACAGCTCCAGCAATATTAGACAATCGAAAATCAGGTATTCTTAGTGTGTTTTGGAAATTTGCTAGAATTGGTGAAAGATTAAGTCCTTATGTTGCCTTAGGTTGTTTTATTATGGCTTTCAATACTTTAAGTTCATAGAGAATCAAGAGTTTCTATCCAATGTACAATATAATATAATTATCTTTTTCTTTTGGTTGTATGTAAATGCTATCTAAATTCATATAATTCATTCATGGAATTGCACAATACCGGTGCTCTTTCATTTCCTACGATTTTTTCAAGATTCACAGCATCCCATTTGGAAAATAATATCTTAACTAAAGCTAAATCCAAATCACATTCTTCTTTAAACACAGATTTACCAATGAATCTAATCAATTCTTTATAAAATAATGGATTTGAAGGTAATCCATACATGATTAATGTTTTAACACCACTTATTTCATATCTTCTGAAATAATGTAATCTTTCTGTATATAATAATAATTTAATTTTACCACTAGCAAATTCTTGTCTTGTTTTAGTTAATTTTGATTGTGAACTATATTCATCAATAGATCCAAATGTAAATTTAGTTGATGTTTTTAAATAATTTTTCACTCGTAAATAATCAAAATATGATGGAATGAATATCATAATTCCATCTTCATATGAACTAGTTTTGAGCAATGATGGAAGAATAGCATTAATGAAATATTTATAACGAGAATCTGGATCTTGTAATGGTGATTGACTATCAAATCTTTGGAAAATTTGTTTGATTTTGAGTCCAATTGAATTCATCATACTATTTTCAGAATTTATTATCGGTTTGAATTTAACTTTCCCAGAAAGATTATAAGATTTACTTGAAATTAAATTGTTAATGCTGGGTGTTAAATATTCACAAAACACTAAAGTTTGACGCAATAATTTGGCTTGATCATTAATTGACCACATACGAATACGACTGAAATCGGCATCGTGGAATTCTTTGGGCACTTTATTAAGATATTTCATCACGGTGTTGACATGATCCCAATTTTGCATTTCAATTTGATTACATTTATCAACAATTAAAACTTCAATCGAAGAAAGAAAATCATATTGTCTTTTCTTCTTATCTGGGTTTTCTAATATCATAGATAAACCAATTGGTGATGCCAATATAATATCAGAAGAATAAAATGATGAATATAATTTGAGTGATTTACGAGTGAATTTCAAACCAATACAGAAAAAATCATTATTGTTACCTTTAAAAGCATCTCTAAAATCTTCAGGTTTAGTAGCTGGTGGTGTTGCCTTGACATAAAATTGGTCATTGAATTTCTTTTTATTTTCTTGTTGTTCAGTCCCCGACAATTTTATTAATTGTTCAACAACTTCATAACAAGCATCTCTTGTAGGTAACATAATCAAGACTTTGGGTCTAGTGAAACCTTGATCTCTAAGTTCCAATTCTTCTGAATCCTCTTTGGCAGCATGTAATTTGGCAGTATTTTTCAATATTCTATCTCTAGTTTTGAAAATATGGTTCAATGCATGCAAAGTATATAGTCTCCTGTAAAATTTGTTTTTGAATGACTTGTATTGGAAATTGACATCCCTATAGTTAAGTATAGGATTAATTAAAGTAGATTCCAAATCAGATAAACCAGTACCGTATGCTTGTTCATATGAATCCAATACACGTTTCTTGATAGTATACTCACTCAATTTAGAAGATTTCAATAATGGTGGGTTAAGTGGTTCACCTGGGGGTAATTGAACAAGTGAAGAAATAGCCAAATCAGAATATGTTTGTTTATCTACTGTGCGCCATTTCTCATTATCTTTCAAAACCAATTTCTCTTCTTTAGCCAAGTAGTCGTCAGATGGAAGATTAAAATGCAGCTCAAAGGGATCAGTAGAAAGTCGATTTGTGGCATCTTCATCGTCGTCATCATCACTCTCAGACACAATCTCATTCTCATCAACATTATTATCTATTTCACCCTCTTCTTCTTCTTCGTCAACATTGGCACCAGCAATGCCGTCATCTTCAGAATCAGATGCATTGGCTTTTTCGACTTGTGATGATGATCCAAAAGTAACATTCTTTGGTTTTTCTTTATGCTCTGACTTTAATAAAGTTAACAAAGCAGAATATGCTTTTCCTCGATTATCGTCTCTCTCACCTTCTTCATCTTCTTCGTCAATCTCTTTTCCAGAATTATCCTCTTCAGAATCATTATTCACATTCAAGTCATCTTCATGATTCTCATCTTGTTGTTGTTTTCTGGCAGCTGTACGTGTAACTTTTCTTAATTCTTGCCTTCCACGTTTTCTGTTACTTTCAGACACACCATTGGACTTTCTTTTAAATTGTTTAGCCATTGTGTAAGGGGGGTTATACTATTATGTATTGACGTATTACTTGTGATGAGGATGATTTTGCATCTAGTTCGGAACTAAAAACAAGAAAAATTTACCTGTGATGATGGTGGGTTTATTCTCTAATCGGAACAACACACACGACCTTTTTTTATTTTCTGACTTTTTCTTTTTTTTGGTCAACTTATGTTCAATCAAATTGATAGTATAGTAAATCGAGCGACCCGTTGAAAGTAAAATCACAGTTTAAAGAGAAAAGAATACTTAATATGAACTTAAGAATATAACATTACACTAAAGAAGATATATAAAAAGAATAAACAAAATCAAATTAGAGATCGAGACAATTCAAGTGTGGAAAGTTTTAGCTTATTATCGAATACTCAACTTCTTCCATTGACTAGCTTTTTTTTACTTTATACTATTTTCAACAACGATCTTTCCGATCCTTTGACAGTTTTTTTTTTGGTTCCCTTTTATCAACATTTTGGGACTTGGCATAGCATTAGTGAAACTTATTTTCAACTCCTCACACTCTCCCCCCTTCCTCCGCCTTCACAACTAAGAATGTCCGATTATATGGATGATCCATTTCAAATGGATGAAGAAATACCTTCTAAGAAAGATCCTATACCGTCCAAGGAGAGATCTTTACCAATTCCCGAAAATGCCACAATAGACCGGGACATAACTCCGCTGTATCCAACACCACCAAATATTCACTACGACAACAATAAAATAATACGATCGAAATTGGATCAACTAAAGCTAGAAGAAAACACTGGTGGAACCAATACTACTACGGAAGAAGAAGGAGAGAAATATGAAGAAGATATTGATGATAAATTGGATATGTCATTACAAGCAAAATTAAGATTAGAATATGAGAATTGTTTAGATTATGATAAACCATTAACTCCACCTGAGAATTTTGCACCCGTGATAAATAAAATCTATAGATCTTCATTCCCACAACCAAATAATTTTGCCTTTTTAAAGAAATTGAAATTGAAATCTATATTATGTCTTATCCCAGAAGATTATCCTCATTTACAACAAGAATTTATTAAAAATGAAAACATTAAATTATTTCAACTTGGAATGTCGGGTAATAAAGAACCATTTGTGAAAATATCGGCCGATTTGATCACTGAAGCCGTGAAAATAGTACTAAATCCAGAAAATCAACCAATTTTGATTCATTGTAATCGTGGCAAACATAGAACTGGTTGTCTTGTTGGAGTGATTAGAAAATTACAAAATTGGTCATTGACACTTATATTTGATGAATATAGAAAATTTGCATGTCCCAAAGAACGTCCCATGGATCAACAATTTATTGAATTATATGATGATACAGAAATTTTAGAGTATTGTTATGAGTATGATTTGTTGCCATTGAAATGGGATTAATGATAGATTTCGTTTGTTTGTTTGTTTTAGATTCGGTTTTTGTTTTTACGTTATATAAATATACATATTATTATTATTATTACATTACATTAATTATTGTGGTTATTTGAACGGGCTATTTTTGCTCCAAAAAAATTCCCTTCCATACAAACCTGTATTGAATAAAGCTAATCCACCAAGTCCAAGTGGAGTTATTCTTCCCTTGAATATGCCCAGAATGGATTCTTTACCATTGACAATAAGATACAATGCCAGCCATGCAAAATTGAACCCACTGGCATTCACTGGATCACCATCATACATCATCCATGCACCTAAAAGTGATGCTCCTCCAAATGTAAAGCAAGATAATCGTGTTGGTCGAGCGAGAGCTACTTTACGACCCAATTTGAATGCACTACCAGTACCGCCAGTGGCACCGACATTTACTGGGGTAGCATTGGTTCCAAATAATCCTTTGAGAACAAGAGATCCCCCTAATGCAGCAGCAGGAATAGGTGATACCGATAATTTATCAATTGAATCATAAATAGAATTAGTCTGAGGTTGTGCCATCTTATTTATTGGAGGATAGTTGTGGTATGTCCAAGTAGGTTTAATTGAGATGGAAGAAAAATTAATCGCCATTCCAAAAGATAGCAATCATATTTCCAGCTCGCACAAGACACTACCAAATGTCCAATACCAGCACCTAATTTTTTAGCTAGCCCCACCATTCCTACATGTGTTCTTAATGTCATCACTAATATACATAAATCTATTCTTAATTTGATTTCATTAACTAATATACACTTTTATTTATTATACAAAATTTTTCCATCAAGGAAATAAAACCTAAGATCTTTCACCTCTCAATCTTCTAGCTAATTGCATATCTTTCTTTTGAATGGTAACTCTCTTAGCATGGATAGCACACAAGTTAGTATCTTCGAATAAACCAACCAAGTAAGCTTCAACGGCTTCTTGTAAAGCACCAATAGCAGAAGATTGGAATCTTAAATCAGTTTTGAAATCTTGAGCAATTTCTCTGACTAATCTTTGGAATGGTAATTTTCTAATCAATAATTCAGTAGATTTTTGGAATCTTCTAATTTCTCTCAAGGCAACAGTACCTGGCTTATATCTGTGTGGTTTCTTGACACCACCAGTAGATGGAGCAGATTTTCTAGCAGCTTTGGAAGCTAATTGTTTTCTTGGGGCTTTACCACCAGTAGATTTTCTTGCTGTTTGTTTTGTTCTAGCCATTGTGAATGTTGATATAAAATGATAATTAAAAAAAAAATAAAAAAATAATTACTGATCTTTTGGGATGGAATCAAAGGAGTTTAAATATTGATTTGTTGATTTGGGATCTTTCTTTCAATTCTGTGTAAGTAACGATAGCGTGAATGTTTGTCCTTTGTTTTTTTTTTTTGCAATTTCTTTTCTCTTCTCTCTCTTCCTCTCTCCTTCTCTCTCGTTCTTTCGCGCGTTGGTAGTAAAAAGTTTGTTTTTCGTTTCCTGAGGGTGTGTGTGTCTTTAGTGGTCGACTAAAGAACTAATGCGCGCCCAAAAAAGCTCTTTTGTTACCAACAAAAGACACGCTTTGGTCTCTCTCTCTCTCTCCGTCTTTCTCTCTCTTGTGTACAAAATACTCCACAACAAGTAATTTGCAGATTACTCTTGTAATTATACGCCACACACACACCCCAAGATGAGAATAGATGGAACGTGTTTCCAGATTGAAGACCCCGAAACTACACGATACAGACTTGTACTTATTAATAAACTATACTACTTATGTGATAAGCTGTATAAAGTAATCCTAATGATAAATTAACAGTCTTTTGTTCCACACAAAAGATTCAAGATTGTTTCGCGGACTCAGTTTTACGCTCACCACACAAAAAAAGGTTGTCTTCTTTTTGTTCTCTTTCACTGTCGTGCTCTTATTTTCGCGCACTCTTCCAAGTGATCATGGCTTTTGTTTTTGTTTTGCACATTACGCCAAATATTTGAAATAGTCCAAACCAAACCAAACACACAAAGATCACGGTTTGGATAGTCATTCCATCAAACTGATTTGAACTATAAATATATTACTATCCGCTCATAATTTTTGGATTATAATTCTTTCTTTTTTTTTTATCTAATCAACTAAGTTTTCATTGAAGCTTTAATATTCTCCTTTAAAAACTTTTTAATTTTATAAATCAATCAACAATGTCAGGTACCGGTAGAGGAAAAGGTGGTAAAGGTTTAGGAAAAGGTGGTGCTAAACGTCACAGAAAAATTTTAAGAGATAACATTCAAGGTATTACAAAACCAGCTATCAGAAGATTGGCCAGAAGAGGTGGTGTTAAACGTATTTCTGCTTTGATTTATGAAGAAGTCAGAGTTGTCTTGAAACAATTTTTGGAAAACGTTATCAGAGATGCTGTTACTTACACTGAACATGCTAAAAGAAAAACCGTCACTTCATTGGATGTTGTTTACGCTTTGAAGAGACAAGGTAGAACCTTGTATGGTTTCGGTGGTTAAAGAAATATCTTCTTTTCTTTATGTTTTTCGATTCATGATAACTGTATTTTTAGATTATGTATATTAGGCAATAAATTAGTTTTATTCGGTTTAACTTTTATTCAAATTGAAGATTGTAGGTTAGATGATTTGGCAAGGCAAGCAAATTATTTTCGGTATCTTATTTCCACCAATTTTTTACTATTTTGATTTTATTGGTCAGATAAAATGGTCATTCATTGAAGTTCATTATCAAATATCAAATATAATACCAATCTACATTAAAAGTACCCCTGGCTTTTTTTGTACGATCAAACAAGAATTGAAACCTAAAATCAAGAAATATCAGTAACATTATCCATCCATCTTCCAAAGTTTATTCGATTGAAACAGTTTATAAAAATTAAATGTAAAGCTTATTACGCTAATAACTACAACCGCTTTCTAACCGAATAACATCCTTGTATGATAAGACACGGCCTACACCAATTTTTGCAGTCAAACTATTCCTTTGAAGTAGCCTGAAAATTGCTGTGTTTTTCTAGATTCTTAAATATTCCACTTCTTGATATATCTTAAAGAAATTCCATATCTTTATTGTTAGCTTGACTGTATGACTTTGAGTGGTTGTTAATCTAACAAATCAGAGGCTGTTTACAGCAAACAAAGCTATAATGCCGTGGCTGGATTCAACAAAAACAATGTTCCATAACTGATATGTATTATTGTTATTGTTAATAGTTAATTGATATGGATGGTTATATTTCCCTTTTCATACGTTCACAATTTCCTATTCCTATTCCTATTCTAGTTGGCCAAGAAATTTTGCAACTTTTAAAATAATGAATTTGATAAATCACACTTGATATGGCGTTATTGAAAACTCGTCATTTACGGGACAAGAAAAAAGAAAAGAACATTTGCCACAGTTATCAAGTTAATAATAATGACAAAGTTCTTGATCCAACAAACTGCTCTCCCTTGCCAACATTCATTAAGTTTCAATTTCTTGATAGATTATACTGACAAAACGAAAAAAGAGCCACATAAGGACATAACTCGAAGAATCAAACCAAATTCTGGGTCTATATTTCGTGATTAACTCGATTCAATCAAATTTAATTACAACCACATCATCACATAATGGAAAAGGTTTTGACTCATCTTGCAAGTCTGTTCGCGTCAGATGATTTAATTTAACAAGTTTATGGTTATCAGTTTGATCTAAAAAAAAAAGAATAAAACATACAGCTAAAATCAAAACTACACAGAAATAGGGTCTTTTACGGATACTAATTTACGAAATCAATTAACTTTACAAATTGAAATTACTTATAGCTATGTGTTTTTTCCCAATAAGGAGATGAGGTTTTTAAAAATTTGGTTCAAAAGTGTTTTTAGGGTTCAGATATCTCAACTCAATAGCCGTGTTTGGTCGTATTGCCGTTGCTAAATATTATAATTGGATTCTCAATACCAATACAAAATTGGTCAAATTTGGTAGTAGGTATCTTTATCCAATTATATCTAGATGCCACAGTTTTTTTTTGTTTTAGAAAAAGAACATTATCTTATGAGTTTGTGGGGAGAATGGGATTGATATTTGCAACTATTATTATCCGTTTATTTGTTTCATTGTTCTATTTTAATATAGCCCTTAAAGGAGATACTTTTATCCTAAGATCTATCTTATAAATTCATTAGATATTCCCCATAAGAGTTTCAAAAATTTCCTCCATTTTTTTGTAAATAAACAAATTATAAAGACAAGCCCCAATACAATCATGTCTTTCTTTTCAGAACCAATATCAAGATTGAAATGGGGGATTTTCCCAACTAGAAGAATTGTTGATGAAGATGAACATGGAAATTTTATAGATCCAGATACCATCATGGCTAATTCCTCTTTAGCCCCTTCATCTGATAATGATGATGACGTCGCATCAATATCAAAAACCAATTTGGAAAAACTTAAAACTAAAGAAGAAATCAAGTTTATATCATCAACACCCAAGGCTACTCCTGTGGTGTTAGAATATCGTGATGAAAAAAATCGTCCATGGTGGAAATTTTTCGATGAATATGAATATCGAGTCACTAGTAATGTGAAATCAAAAAGAAAATGGTATAAATGGTTTCATGAAGATGATACTCCTGAAGAACGTCGAGTGATTATGAAAATTGATATTTTATTAACATTATATTCTTTRGCGGCTTATTTTGTTAAATATCTTGATCAACTGAATTTAACTAATGCTTATGTTGGTGGATTAAAAGAAGGTCTTGGTATGAAAGGTAATGATTTTGTTAATACCGGTGTAATGTTTTCTGTTGGTAATATCATTTTCCAAATTCCATTCATGTATATTGTTTATGCYCTTCCCTTGAATTATGTTTTACCTGCGTTAGAATTAGGTTGGTCAGTCTTAACAGTTTGTTTATATCGTTCAGGTAATGTTCATGGATTAAAAGCTCTTAGATTTTTTATTGGAGCATTTGAAGCGCCTGCATATCTTGCATATCATGCCTTATTTGCTTCATGGTTTAAAGCAAGTACAGGAGAAATTGCTCGTCGAGCCGGGTTTTATTATCTTGGTCAATATCTTGGAATTCTTACATCGGGGCTTTTATCAGGGACTATAGTTAGACATTTAGATGGTGCTGCTGGTCATGCTGCATGGCAATGGATTTTTATTATCGATGGRATAATTTCTGTTGTTATTGCTATTTTTGGATTTTATATGATYCCGGGGACACCACAAGATTGTTATAGTATTTTCTTGAGTGATGAAGAAATTAGAATTGCAAGAAGAAGAATGAAAGCTGATCAAAAAGATTCTAAACCAAGAGAAAATGCCGTTAAATATTTTTTCAATAAAGATATTTGGAAAAAAATTTTCACTTCATGGCATTTCTATGTTTTAACTTTATGGACTATTTTCTGTTGGAATAATTCTAATGCTAGTTCCGGTGCTTATGCATTATGGTTAAAATCTTTAACCGATAGTGATGGCAATCAAAGATTTACGGGTGGGAAATTACAAGATTATACTGCTTTRACACCTGGTTTAGGTTTAATATGGTTAATTTTAGCAAGTACTTTTGCTGATTTGTTCAGATCTCGATGGGGTGCTATTTTATTTACTCAAGTTTTCAATATCCTTGGTAATGTATTATTAGCAGTTTGGCATATTCCAGAAAGAGCAAAATGGTTTGCTTGGTGTATGCAATATTTCGGTTGGGCCATGGCTCCAGTATTATATTCCTGGCAGGGGGATATTTGTCGAAGAGATATTCGTGAAAGACAAATTGTATTAGTGTCAATGAATATGCTTGCTCAACAATCAACAGCATGGATTGCTGTACTTGTTTGGAAAACCGTTGAAGCACCAAGGTTTTTGAAAGGTTATACTTTTACAGCTTGTAGTGCTTTTGCCTTGTCGGTTTGGACTATGGTGGTATTATGGCTTTATAAACGTGAAGAAAGAGAAAATGCTAGAGCTAATGGTATTATTCTTTACGATTCTTCAAAAGAGGATTTAGAACAAGTACAAGTACAAGCTGAAGCTAATTCAATAAATTCTAAATCAGAAAAATAGATATACAACAAGCTTGTTTTATATACAATATTAAGTTTTTTTTATTTTTTTTAATAAACAGCTAGACGTTTAATTGAAATGTGAGTGTTATTTTATTTGAATGTAATATGTGTATGTGAGTTCGTTGGGTTTGGTGCATAACAACTCCCTGCTGATGTTTAATCAACAAACGGATTTACTTCTCATTTTTCAACAAATTTAGTCTAAAAATTGAAACAAAGTCTTGTACTACAATAGTTTTAATTACCGGTATATTCTACAATTACCAAAGTGCTCAGTGTTGATCCACAATTTGTTACTAAAATACCATTTGAAAAGAATTTAAAAGACGTCGGTGTTGTAAAAAGTTGCCATCTTTTACCGAATAAGCATGTTTATAAATCGTTTAATATAGAAATAGGCCAAACCCAAGGAAAAGAATAATTGATGTTACAAAACACTTCTAAAATCCAATTGTATATAAAGATTGTAATAGCTCTGAACTTTCTAAACTACAAACAATATAATAATACTTAAATTTATAAAGAAAACATATGTCAAACTATACGAAAATAATCTTCAATAAGCGATTTCATAATATAACAAGCAGTCGTGTTAAATATAACAAAAAATCTATCGTCCCCATCTCGGAATTAACCCCGTTCCATTCCGGCACTTACATCACAGGAGATTTTTTTTTTCTCCTCCTCCTCTTTAATTCTTGATTCTTTTTCGGTACTACACAACAAACAAACTAACAATTACATAATTTATTACAATAAAGAAATCTAATACTAATCTTTTTTAACTATAGCATTCCGTAGTAACGTTAAATCTTCATTTAATTCCTCAGGTTTTAATCCTTGTGGACCAACAAAATGTTTATTACTACCTCTGGTCTGAACCTTGTGTTGACTAACTCCACCATTCTTTGCCGTTAGATTCAAAGAAGCCCCTCCATCTTCATTCTCCATGATCAAAACATTTAAAGTATCATAATCTTTATCACTCAAGTTAGATTCATATCCACTAGTGGCATTCCCATTTTGTCGAGTGCTAGAATGATTATTTAGTGGCATACCACTAGTAGTACCTGAACTCAATTCATCATTTGAACTATACCTCGTGGCATATATTCTTCTTCTTTTCCCTGCTGATGAATACCCACCATTATTATAAACAGATGAAAAATTATCAGCAGATCCTCCACCCACACCACTACCACCACCACCATCGGACAAATCTGCTGCTTCGCCAACACTGAATCTGCCAGCTAATTCACGTTTCCTTAGTGATCTTCTATCATTGGCATTTAACTCGGCTATTGCAACAGAATTGAATGCTTGATTCGTGGGGTCTTCGGGATTCATCCAACTTTTACCATTCACTAAATTCACTAAAAATTTATCTTCCTTTAGATGTTTGATTTGTTGTTGTAATTTATCATACAATTTTTCTTTTATCAATTTTATCATTTTATCATGTTGTTCTTTAGCTCGATTTAAATCTTCTTGATATTCACTTTCTATTCGTTTGACTTGATATTCTTCCCATAATCGTAATTTAGTTAATTCATAATCTCGAACTTCTTCTAAATTCATTTTTTTATATAAAAATTCTTCATTGCTCCCTTGTTGTAATGTGGCTAACTTGTTTTGTAATTCATGTAACAGATTTCTATAAAACATATCTCTATCATTTTTAAATGTCAATTCCAATTTATTTAATCGACCTGCTATATTGGTACGTTTCTTATCTCGTTTGTTTTGTGGTGGTTGGGCTATAAAATAGACACGTTTGTTTGTTAGTAACTTGACTCTGTTTATTCACTAGAAGACATGAGACTTTGGGAAAAGTAAATATATATACATACTTTCATGAATGGTACCATTCTTTCGTGACTCTTCCATATTGCTATAATAATGATTTGGTGACAATTAAAGAAAAAGAAAACAATAATAAAAACAAGGAAGAAGTAGTAAACTAAGTTGTTCTTGTCAAAAAAACAAAAAAAAAAAATCAATTTCAACAAAAATCTGTGGTAAAGAGAAATTTGTATGTTTCATTGGAATTGGTGACTTCTATTCTTCTTCTTCGAAAAAACACCATCTTTATATACAGGACCACGTAAACAAAAAAAAATAACAATTTGATGATGATGTGCTTTATCTAATTCTTTCTTTATTTTTAAGAGATGATTGCTTCTTTGATTTTCAATCCCATGGTTCTATCATCAACAACAATGTTAAAACAAGAAGGCTCTATTATTTTTATTGGTTGAATTGGAAAATCATTCTGTAGAATACTGGACCAAAGTGGAAGAATTTGATTAATTTTTGCAGGATGAAGATCATCAAGAGTTATTATGCTTTTGTTCCCAGTTGCAGAAACATTAAATTAAAACTAAAAATCATCTAATCTTTTCATTATTATGGATTATAAAGCTTGGATAAACAATTCAAACAGCTAGTTTAATTGCAAATCATTCCTTGAATAACAACATAGTTTAAAATTAGTCGTTCAACTTTTGAGTACAGTAATCATTAACAGAACAAGATACTGATACTCCTTTTGTTATAAAATGGGTCAATAGGTTTATTTTATCTTATCTGACACTCTTGTAGTTATTATCCCCAGAGTAACTTAGAACTATGTGATTGGTTATATTTCCGTTTCCGGCAATATGTACCCGCAAACCTATATTGAGAGTTTCTGAAAAATTTCCATGGTGTATATAAAACTGAGTCATTGCCCCACTATCGTTTTTTTCTTTCTGTTTTCCCTTCATTTCAAGTTTTTAATAACAATCAATTACAACCTAGAGTGACAGTCAGTTTTAGTGATGAACTCCGAAGAAGTTTTTGAGTCAGTTAAAGATCTTCCATTTGCTGATGGGAATTTTAAAGACACACCAAAAGTTAAAGAATCAACAATAAATTTCAAGTTGGCCAAAGATGCTACCAAAACAGTGACTTTGTTCAATATCCACGACTACAAAACTGTTCCAGTCAATTTGGTGAAAGCACTTGAAAACGAGTTTAATTATGTGGTCAAAGAAGGTAGAACATATCCTTATCATAGTACAATGGAAGGGGAAACCTTTGTCAAGTATTGGTTTACTCATTTTGTATCGGTGTTACTAGAAGGAGAATATAAGACATTCGATGAATTGGGTGACTTATCGGTAGAGCAATGGAATCAAATCTTTTTGGGGACTTTTTATGTGAAACCAAATTATACTGGCCGATGTTCCCATGTTTGTAATGCTGGATTTATAGTAAACCACGAGAAACGAGGGTTGGGATTAGGTAAGGAATTGGGGAAAAAGTATCTTCAAGTTGCACCGGAATTGGGATATGTTTATTCGGTGTTTAATTTAGTGTTTGAAACAAATATTGCCAGTTTGAAGATTTGGGATTCACTTGGGTTTGATAGAATTGGTTATGTTAAAAATGTGGCGGTATTAGAAGGTGAGAATAAACTCGTTGGTGCATACATGTATGGGAAAGATTTACAGTAAGTTGGTATGGGTATTTACTTTCATAGAAAGAGGCCACCAAAAAGGGTAGAAGAGTTTGGTGCTTGTCTATAATTTATTGACTGAGCATAATCTCAAGATATCTCCAGCCAAAATCCGGTTTCAATAATGTACATTTTAGATCGAAAGAAAACTGCGCGACTTTTAACATAACCGAGGCTCAACCTTTAAACCGAGACCCCTATCATGTAGTTGTTGCTCTACAGAAACCTGTGAGCCTAACTTTCTGTGTGGTAGTATTATCAAGTTGTCTATTATGATCTCATTCTGTAGTGAATTCTTGACCAATTGCCAATGGGTACGATTATTTTTTTGGTTCTACACAGTTTTTATTTTTTTGGGGACGGGTGGAAAACACCTCCCCGCAGCCCGGAAACAACAGGAACGAGCCCGAACAATAGGTCCTTGTTTACACCAACAATGCTTTTAAAAGGAGTCTACTATCCAAGAGATAACAAGAACCAGTATTGAAGAATCTTTTCAATATACTCCATTTCATTAGATTCCCAGGGTTTGTAGTTCAATTGAAGTTTGATTTGCCATCACGGATTTCTTTCACGCGGCACAACCATGTGCGACATTCTCCAGAGGGATGGATTTCATCTCGTTAATTATTAGCATTTCTGTCAAAATTGTTTTGTTTGTTTGTTTGCGGGCGAACACAAACTAAAATAATTATACATACATTCACATACATACATTAACACCACCAGGCCCAAAAAAAAGGTAAACGTTGGAATTTTTTTTTGTTCAATTTTTTTTTCTATTTTCTCTTAACTCTTTTTTTTTTCCCGTTTCTCTATAATTATCATCACTGATATTACATATTCATAATCTATATATTTTTCAACAATGTTGTCAAGATCATTTGCCCGTATTTCAAGAGTATGTCAATTTTCAATTTGAATTTCCGTGATTCGGGTGAAGAAGGGGACAGAGAAAAAAAACGAGTACTTTTTCAAAATGAGAAGAGGAGAAACAGATACACACATACCTCGGGGCGAAATCAACCACCAATTTGTTGCCATTGCAAGGAATCATTAAAGTGAAAATGATCTATAGATATTCATAAAGCAATGTTTCAATTGGTGATGGCCAATCCAGCAACGAATCCCCAAATGGTGATGAACATTGCAAATTAGATTTTCTTTATTACGTGTATCTGATTAAAGTAGTATTTTGTTTTTGTCTTCCATTGTTCCCACCCCGTCTAAACAAGACAAAAAAATCAGCCAATTTCTCCCCAAAATTCAGTTACTAACCTCATTGTTACTAGTCTGCTGCTCAACAAAAGAGATTTTTGTCTTTGCATGAATACCGTTCCGCTGCTTTATTGAGCGAATACGGTGTTCCAATTCCAAAAGGTTACCCAGCCACCACTCCAGAAGGTGCTTATGACGCTGCCAAAAAGTTGGGTACCAATGAATTAGTCATCAAAGCCCAAGCTTTGACTGGTGGTCGTGGTAAAGGTCACTTTGACTCAGGTTTACAAGGTGGTGTTAAATTGATCTCCTCTGCTGAAGAAGCCAAAGACTTGGCCAGCCAAATGTTAAACCACAAATTGATCACCAAACAAACTGGTGCTGCCGGTAAAGAAGTCACTGCTGTTTACATTGTTGAAAGAAGAGATGCTGCTTCTGAAGCCTATGTTGCCATCTTGATGGACAGAACCCGTCAAACCCCAGTTATTGTTGCTTCTGCCCAAGGTGGTATGGACATTGAAGGTGTTGCTGCCAAAGATCCTTCTGCCATTAAAACTTTCCCAGTTCCTTTGGAAGAAGGTGTTTCTGATTCATTGGCCACTGAAATTGCCGGTGCCTTGGGATTCACTCAAGATGCCATTCCAGAAGCTGCCAAAACCATCCAATCATTATACAAATGTTTCATTGAACGTGACTGTACCCAAGTTGAAATCAATCCTTTATCTGAAACTCCAGACCACAAAGTTTTGGCCATGGATGCCAAATTAGGTTTCGATGACAATGCCTCTTTCCGTCAAGAAGAAGTGTTCTCATGGAGAGACCCAACTCAAGAAGATCCTCAAGAAGCTGAAGCCGGTAAATACGGATTGAACTTTATCAAATTGGATGGTAACATTGCCAACATTGTTAATGGTGCTGGTTTGGCCATGGCTACTATGGACATTATCAAATTATACGGTGGTGAACCAGCCAACTTCTTGGACTGTGGTGGTACTGCTACTCCAGAAACCATTGAAAAAGCTTTTGAATTGATCTTGTCAGATCCAAAGGTTAACGGTATTTTCGTCAACATCTTTGGTGGTATTGTCAGATGTGATTACGTCGCCAAAGGTTTAATTGCTGCCACCAAGAACTTCAACTTGGACATTCCAGTTGTTGTCAGATTACAAGGTACTAACATGGCTGAAGCCAAGGAATTGATTGACAACTCTGGTTTGAAATTATATGCTTTCGAAGATTTGGACCCAGCTGCTGAAAAGATTGTCCAATTGGCTCCAAAGAACAATTAAATGTGACAATAAAAAAAAACGAGAAATAGCTATCCAAGATATTGTTCGAAAAAAGAAGTTGATAGATTTATATACTTGATTAATATATTATATGCGTTGAGTTAAAACTCAGTATTCATTTTATGGTTTGATACTAAATTTGAGGCAACAACAACAATAGTAATAGTAGAGTCTTGTCGTGCGATGGTGGTCAAAATATCTGCCACCCTCATTTTTGTTGCCACCAACAATAAACAACCGTAGAAAAAAAAATCAAATCTCTTAGACAACTAAGTTGACGTGAAACTAACAATCTTTCTATCTCCAATTGCATTCTCAAATTAGACCAATATGTTTTTAACAAGAAGTGAATATGATCGTGGTGTATCCACTTTTTCACCAGAAGGTAGATTATTTCAAGTTGAATATTCTCTTGAAGCAATTAAATTAGGATCTACTGCCATAGGTATATCAACTAGTGAAGGGGTGATATTAGGAGTTGAAAAAAGAGTCACTTCATCATTATTAGAATCTTCTTCTATTGAAAAAATTGTTGAAATAGATCATCATATTGGTTGTGCCATGAGTGGGTTGACAGCTGATGCTAGATCAATGATTGATCATGCTCGTGTATCCAGTTTAACTCATAATTTATACTATGATGAAGATATTGGAGTTGAAAGTTTGACTCAAAGTGTGTGTGATTTGGCCTTACGTTTTGGGGAAGGAGCTGGTGGTGAAAAAAGATTGATGTCTAGACCTTTTGGGGTAGCATTATTAATTGCTGGAGTAGATAAAGAAAAAGGTCCCCAATTATATCATGCAGAACCATCAGGTACTTTTTATAGATATGAAGCTAAAGCCATTGGTTCTGGTAGTGAAGGTGCTCAAGCAGAATTGAATAATGAATATCACAAGTCTTTGACATTGAAAGAAGCTGAATTATTGGCTTTAAAAATATTGAAACAAGTGATGGAAGAAAAATTGGATTGCAAAAATGCTCAATTGGCCAGTGTTACTAAAGATGGTGGGTTCCAAATTTACAGTGATGAAAAAACAGATGCCATAATTAAAGAGTTAAATGCACAAGCTACTGATGAAGATACTGTCATAAGCTAGACAAGCTGTTTTTCATTTTTTCACACAATACAATTGTATACAATTTTTCCTAAGCAGAAATAAATAAATAAATAAGTTATATTAATAAATGTAAGTCATTTATAAAAAAAAAAATACAAACTTTCTTTGTTTTTAAAAAACCTATTCTGGGAAACAAAGTTCTAGTCTATTACTTAATTCCAATAATCCTTGGTTTTCTCTTTCACCAACCTGTTTAATGGTGGCTAAAAATGTAACAAGATTTTCACCAAACTTTTCGTACTGCATTAGAAAAGTATCACTCAAGTTTGCAAATCTTTTATCTATCAGCTCTTGATCCATTGGCTTTTCAAACTTGGTAGGGAATTCCTTAGAATACTCATTGAACAATTCATGGTTCAACAATACCAAAACTTTCTTTACTTGGACAATGTAATTATTGAAATGGAAAATGAAGTCCAACATTTTACGTAATTGACGCAACGACTCTTCACGGGTAAGCAACGAATCATTCAACAAAGTACTTGAATAATCTAGAAATTTTTGAATTAATTGTTCAACTGTTGAAATACCTTCCACGTATGTTGTTGTCCTATGTTTGTGAACTTTGGAATCAAAGATCGAATTATTGTTAAATGTACCTCGAATCAAAGATCCATTGAATATATTATCACCTTCATCATTTATGTCTGATCCTAGTTCACTTGTCGCCAAGTTAGTAGCCGTGGTGTGAATCAAATTTTTGATTTCCTCAAAATTATGTTCAATGACATCATGCACTATATAGTTTTCAAGTTCATGAATAAAACTGCAAATTCTCGAATGCAATACTCTGCAACGCAATATCCATTTTTTCACACTCGAGTTGAAATGCGAATTTGTCCAAATTTTAGAATAATTCATCTCTTGCCAATTGGAACTATTATATTTTGAAATAAACTTGATATTAATTAATAATTTAAACATTATTTCATATTGGTATGACAATTGTTGATTCAAAACCAAATTTAATGGGAATGGCAACGGTATAGTAAGATCAACACTAGTTATTGTTGGTTCATCCTTCACGTTTTCAGTTGCAGAATCAGCAGTACTCAGTATGGTAAGTCGCAGGTCGTCTCTTAACGACGCCACTCGATGAAATATCCCACGCAAATTGTTGTCTGAAATCAAATAATCCAGGTTCTTTTCCATTAATTCCTCAACCACTTTATACAATGACTCCGACGTTACCGATAGCTTCTGATTTTTCTTCAACACGTCGTATACACTTGGCCGTACTCCAACTTTATTTTCAATTTTTTCTTTGAATATATCATCATATTGCTTTTGTAGTCTGGAAACTGAGATTTTGAGTTTCCCACGTTTCAATTCACTGAAAGTACTATCAATAAAGTTGTCGATTTGAAAAGAATCAGCGAAAAGAAATAATCTTTGAAATATGTTCACCACACTTGGGAAATTATATCCATCGAAAAGCAACTTCATCAACATTTTGTTTGCTCTATGATAAAACTCATCAATCTTAAGTTCCAAATCAGGAGCTGCCAAACTAGTTATAGTTGTCAATTTTTCTTTTAATGATTCAAAATTGTGTAACCCTGTGCATCGTTTGAATATATTCAAGTATTTCCCTGTATTGAGAATTTTCGACTGTATGGTTGAATTCTGAAATTGATTGAGTAATCCATCTATTTTAATTAAAAACAATTCGTTCCAATAGTATTCACTTTTACTTTGAAATATTTCCATAAAGGAGTCTGGCACTCGTTTTTCTCTAATCATGAACTCATCAAACGGATCATTTATTACACCTTCCAAAAGCCACTGATTCAACATCCCAATATAATCCGAACTAACAATATCAAAAAGTTGAGTTAAAAAATCTAGAGATGTAGGATCACCTTTATAATAAACCATTCTTTCCTGAATAACTTGAAGTAATAGTCCACCTTTACAACAATCAAATTTGCCATAATACAAATTAGGCTCGGAATTGATCCCATTCATACTTGTGTTTGCCAAAGTCGTTGGTTCAAAATTACCCATGATTTCCGCCTGTGACATTTTCTGTCTTTCTTCCGTTATCCGACTAATCTCTATTCCAATTTGATATAAATGAGTCATTTCATTCGATATTTCTTGATGTAAGAGCAGATCCAACATATTCAAATTAAAATTCTTATTAAACTTGAACTCATGCTCAACATTTATTAGCACTTGTTGATAACTCGATAAAAACTTTCTCACTTCAGAGCAAAACTTTTGCACAATTTTCCCAAATTTGTTATTATCAAATACTTGAATAAACGATTTTAACCCACTGTAAAACTTTCCAAATTTGACCAATTTCTTGGTGATAACTTTAAGACTTATATCCAAGTTCTTTGCAATCTTATAGTCCGGTCCTTCAATTCGGCTGATTTGTGAGGTTGGATCATAACGTTTACTATATTGAATGTAATGACCTTCATGTCCTAACAATGTGAATAGTAGTTCTCGTATAATCAATGCTTGCTGAATGTTCAAATTGGATATTTGACTCAATAGTGGGCCAGCAATTTTTTGTGATTTATATATTACTGAATCTACTATACATGATGACATGATGTCTAGATTCTTATCATTATTATCATCCTCTTCTTCTCGTAAGCTGACATAGTCTGGTGATTGAGTCTGCAAGAATGGTGATTGGTGGAATTGTGAATTCAATGGCAGCTGATATGTGGAGTCATTATACTCTCGTATCACGTTTGGTGGGGATGAAAACGTATTCATATTTGTACAGTTGATTGGTAAGATTAAAGTTGAAGCTGTTGTGTGATTAGTTTAGTTTTGTTTATGTTTTGTTTGTTTTTTTTTTAATGCTCTGTTCAATGTTGTGAATTTTTTTTTTCTGTTCCGGTTTCCTCTTTTTCTTACTAACACAAAGACGCGCGACATATCATTGAATCGACACACAAACTATAAACTCTATCAACTTAACCACTCAGAATCCTCATCAATATCATTGCTAACATCATCATCCAACGACAAATCTTCGAGCAATTGTTTGGCAGCCAACTCAGCTTCCTGTTGAACTTTGGTCAACCCAGAAATATCCTCTAAATATTGAGAATCATCGAGACATTTTCTAACAAATTCCCATCCTTCTTGCTTAAATTCAGTAATAACTCGTGGAGAACAAGCTGAACAATGAACATAGCTAGGGGCAAATAGCTTTGTTTGTTGGAAATTGTGTAAGAACCCTCTGATTTGATGCGGTATATTCCCAAATTTTGTTTCAGCATCATGTGGTGCAAGATTCCTTTCAGGATGTTGCAAAATCGCCACCAACAATTCAACTGCTAAAGATGAAGCCATCAATGCACCTCCTGGTCTTGTTACAGTGCACATTTGATCTAACGTTCTGTCCGATAAACTGTCATTAGGAGCAACCACATCGTTACAATAATAGCACCCCAATCTATCCTTTTGGTTCGTCACTCCATGCCTCATGACAAGATAACTATCAAAACCCAAGGCAGCATTAATTACTATTTTTTCATTGGCTGCACCAATTAAAGTAGGTAACCATCTTGACTCTCTTGAATCCATCAATAAGAATATAACATCATGCTCCTCAAAAAGTTTTACTAAAGTTTCATAATTTTCCCTTTCTTTATGTTCATCAGTAACTGGGTGACCCACCATAGGGACTGCTAAACAAATACCTTTTGCATCTACACCGGGGAAAACTCTTTTCAAATTCTCTGCAGCTCTCAATGCTTTGTATTCCCCTTGTCCACTGTCACTAAAACAATCTTCAAAGTTAAATAGTGGCTGTCTCACAGGGTTGGAAAACGATATTCTACCACTGTCAACAAACGTAATGCTCCTGACACCCCAGCCCAACAATGCTCTTGCGACATAGCTTCCTAAAGTACCAGCTCCAAGAAGCAACACTTTTTGTTTTTTAATAATCTCCAAATCAATATCAGGGGCAATTCTCCATTTCATTAGTTTCAAATTCAATTCAACAGCTTGTTCTGCCAATTGTAAAGGATTTATCAATGATCCCAAATCTGCAAGTTTGGGCCCTAACTTTCCTTGGTTTGTTCGTTCCCAACCACTGATTTTCGGGGAATCGGTAAAAGCATCTAATTTCAAATGCTGTGTAAATGACAAGTTATTATTGCGGTAAGTAACAAGATCTATTTCTTTAATTCCCTTATACGCAATGAAATATAAATAGTTTTTGAGCTGACTTGAAGGCTTTCTATCTTTACTTAAACACGTATCTATGAATACAAATGTATGTTCTTTGTCCGCTTGAACAGATTTGTGAAGTTTTCCTCCATAGTATTGGAAAAATTGACCATATTCGTTATCCAACTCTGTCTCAACAAGCTGAGTTATTGTAGTATCAGTTTCTTGGGATTCACTTTCAACTGTCCAAGTATTGCTCAATGTGGGGTACGCAACCCAATAATAGAATTTGTATTTCTTCAAATCTGAATACGTTAAGATATAAAATTTATTGAATAATTTGTAGTCAAAACTAGTAGCGTTTGTCACTTCCAGGTAAACATTTTGCCCCCATGTGTTTAAAAGTTTCAATTTATCTAGGGACTTGAATTCTTCAATTGTATTGACATTAAACAACTCTCCAGGAATGTTTATCCTCAGATCGTTCAATGTGTCATCAAAACTAGATTGGTCTAAGTTCAACACGGGTGTGTCGTTAAATTTGTTCAATTTGGTTGGGTGTGTTTGGAAACCATGAATGGCAATATAAGACGAATCCAATTTGTACTTTTCTAACTTTAGTTCAGATAACTTGGTAAAGAAAGACGATTCAACAAATGATTGATTGAGAATATATTTTTTGACTATTTGATCCAGATGATTTGACATTGTTGATTTCAGAGTTTAGATTTGTTAATAATGATAACACCCACACAATTAGGAAATATGCAATTTATTTATATTATCGCCACAAATAAAAAAGCGCCATGGAGAAGAAAAACAAACCGAACAAATTTACGCATAGATAAGTTTTACCCTTACACTAATTTTGGCTTAGAATAATAACACAATACCTTCTTACCAAATGTATCTACAATTTCAAAAGAGCTTTGCACCGCATTTTAATTATATGAGTTTGATTACAAGTCTATGAACCATCCTATATCCACATTCTCTAATTCATTGGAGTATCATCCAACGTCATATCATCCAATTCATCCAATAACTCATCAATACCAATCTCAGGAGCATCTTCGTCATCATCCTCATCTTCGTCATTCATGTCGTCATGGTTTCTGGACACTTGTGGTTGATTTTCACCTGCCTTATACAAGTTGATTGTTTGTCTTAATTCATCATCTTCTTCTAATTCTTGCAAGAACAACTCGTAATCTCTTTCGGCTCTCTCTTGTTCTTGTCTTGCTTGTCTACTATCATCATTGGCAACGATATCGTTGTGTTCTCTTGCCATTCTCTTCAACTTCCATTTTCTGTTCTTAGATTTCTTAGATTTTCTTGCATAATGTTTCTTCACTATCACAACTTCAGGAGTATTATCAGTATCCAAAGTATCCCACAATTCAGAATTTATATTTGTATTTGTCAAATAGTAACCCAAACAAGAATCACCTGGATGTAAAATACCACCGAGATGAGTTCGGACATAGAAAGTTTGATCATTAGACCCCAAATCACTAGCACGGCTCACTTCAATATCTGCCAACACATATTTACCTCTAATGTCACCTGTTGGTTCAATATCTAATACAATAAACTCGACCA
This sequence comes from Candida albicans SC5314, assembly GCF_000182965.3. Taxonomy (NCBI): domain Eukaryota; kingdom Fungi; phylum Ascomycota; class Pichiomycetes; order Serinales; family Debaryomycetaceae; genus Candida; species Candida albicans. Next base: position 1,444,521 of record NC_032096.1, on the reverse strand, counting down.
TTTGTGTAGCATCCAATAACGATGGGAAAGGAGATCTCCAAAACACTGGAGCTGATAAATCGGCTGTCTGCAAAGTATTAGGATCCATAAACTGAATAGCATTGGTGATCTTGTTACATAAAACCAAACGTGAAATGTTACCCATGGAGTGGGCCAATTTTTTAGGCAAAACAACCAAATCGTCACGACAAATTGGAGCAATTTCTACCGAATAGGAGAATTTATAACTTGAAGATCCCGAATGTATATCCATACTCACCAATTCTTCAGATTTCTTAACTTTGATAGGAGCGACAGCTTGCAAAAAGTCAACCATCTTAGCGGCATGGTTTTTTTGTGCATAAAAGAAATCTAACCCATCTTTGGTTTCTTGAATTGAAACAGTATCAACGTGGGCATTATGCTTCAAAATCAATTGTTCCAAATACAAAAAGGTTCTCTTATGTGGGACTTTTTGTCTTATTTGAACGGTAGCTCTCCAGGTGTTGGTGGTATAAGATTTGGCACAATCTGGACATTGCATGGCAATCACAACGTATTCGACTTCGAATGTTTGTTGAACAATGGTATTTGCCATGGCTTCACCTTGAACAGTGATCTTAATTCTGATTCTTCTGGAATGAGGTTCGGTCCAGATGAAACTGGCGTCAACTAACCTCACTTTGTTTAAACCTTTCAAACGTCTAAGACACAAGGCTAGCAACTCACGGGATTCTAATTCTGCTCTTATCCATTGTCCAGGTGGTTGTAAAAATCTTTCACAATTTCTACAGAATGACACATTTGCCTCTCTAGGGATACCTTCTGTTATATCAACATTTAATTTAATACAGTCATAACACATTACTAATCCCAGGGATCCATCCATTGGAACACCACAATTACAACATAATACTGTTGCCACTTGAGCACCACCAGGCTGGTTAGCGGGGTCCATTTGAGTATAATTTGACATTACTAGTAAGTTATTTAGAAATGTAGACCTTAAAAGAAAAATAACAAAGCACAATAAATAAGTATTAAAAGATGACAAATTGGTATGAAATTTTTTTTTTGGTTAATCTCATCTCTAAATTGCCCTCCTCTATTAAGGTCACGTGATCATTATTTGTACTAACAATTTGGAGAACATATTTTTTTCAAACAACAACAAAAAAAACAAACGGAAAGCTGAAGAACATTTAAACCCCAAACAAGCAATAACCGATCAATAACAATTCGTAATGGTTGACAGAAAAAGAACTGCAGCAATACGTGCCGAGGATGATGATGAAGAAAATGACAATGTTCCTTTACAGAAAAAAGTGAAAATAGAAGCAAAGCAGAAAGAAGAAGAGGAAGATGGTGATAAGTCAGGAGCCACGGAAACCAAATCTGAGGTGAAACAAGAATCAAAAGAAGAAACTACTCAAAAGGAAAATAATGAAGAGGACGAGGAAGAGGAAGAAGAGGAAGATGACGAAGAAGCCGAAGAAGAGAAGAAAAGAATAACCAATTTCAATTTTGATGGCGAAATTTACACATTCAAGGAAAGACCTTCGGTAATTGAAGAAAAAGAAGGCAAAATAGAGTTTCGTGTGGTGAATAATGACAATAGTCGAGAAAACTTGATTGTGCTAACCGGGTTAAAGAATATTTTCCAAAAGCAACTACCCAAGATGCCTCGTGAATATATCTCGCGTTTGGTGTATGATCGATCACATTTGTCAATGGCAGTTGTGAGAAAGCCATTAACTGTGGTAGGTGGGATCACATACCGTCCATTTAACAACCGTGGATTTGCCGAAATTGTGTTTTGTGCTATCTCGTCAACTGAACAAGTGCGTGGGTATGGTGCACATTTGATGAATCATTTGAAAGACTATGTGAGGGCAACATCTCCAATCAAATATTTCTTGACGTATGCAGATAACTATGCTATTGGGTATTTCAAAAAGCAGGGTTTCACGAAGGAAATATCATTAGATAAATCGGTGTGGATGGGGTACATCAAGGATTACGAAGGTGGTACATTGATGCAGTGCTCGATGTTACCGTCAATATTAAGGTACCTTGATCTGGGTAAAATATTACTTTTGCAAAAAGCTGCTATTGAAAGAAAAATACGGTCTAGATCTAAATCAAAAATAGTGAGACCGGGTTTGCAAGTTTTTAAAACCAATAAGAATGTGACATTAGACCCCAAAGATATCCCTGGATTAGCAGAGGCAGGGTGGCTGGAAGAAATGGATAAATTAGCACAAAAACCGAAAAGAGGACCACATTATAACTTTATGGTTACGCTATTCAGTGAAATTCAGAACCACCCTTCTGCTTGGCCATTTGCAGTGGCAGTCAACAAAGAAGAAGTACCAGATTATTATCGAGTTATTGAACATCCAATTGATTTGGCAACAATAGAACAAAAATTGGAAAACAACTTGTATTTAAAATTTACTGATTTTGTGGATGATCTAAAACTAATGTTCAACAATTGTCGAGCTTATAATTCGGAAACCACAACATATTATAAAAACGCAAATAAACTAGAAAAGTTTATGAATAATAAATTGAAAGACTGTAGTTTTGTATAGCTGTTTTGACGAATATATGATATGTGATTCTTGGCCGAAATACCATATAGTACTGAAATTTGGTTGCTTTGAGAATTGTGGGGAGGTTATAATGATGGCGGATTTTGCGGTAAGAACATAAGACAAACCACGCGGGCGAGTCTCATTCGCATGGTTGCTGGGTCCTACTGTACCTGAAGCAAAAAAGAAAAAAAAAATTTGGAGCTGATAAATGCAGACAAAGAATTGACAAGCTTCTTTTCAATCTGATTTAATTTTACTTAAGCCCTTAATATTCAACATGTCAACTAAAGTATACTCCTACTCCGACTCACAAGATGTGGCCAATTCAGTTGGAAAATATGTTATTGAACAACAAAACAAAGCCATTGAAGCCAACGGTTCTTTTAAAATTGCTTTGTCTGGTGGTTCATTAGGTAAGATTTTGAAACAAGCATTGATCGATAATAAGGAGATTGGTTCCAAGGCACAATGGGATAAGTGGGAAGTCTACTTCAGTGATGAGAGATTAGTCCCATTGTATCATCCTGATTCAAATTTTGGATTGTTCAACGAAATGGTTTTAAAAAATTTGCCTCAAGAGACCACAAACATGAAATTGCATGTCATTGATCAATCATTGCTTACCGGAAAAGACGGAAAATTAGACGATTTAGTCGACCAAGCAAAGGATCAAGAAATTGCTAAAGAATACGCTAATGGGTTACCAAAACAATTTGATTTGATTTTGCTTGGGTGTGGGCCAGATGGACACACTTGCTCTTTATTCCCAGGTCATAAATTATTGGAAGAAAGAGACGAATTGATTTCATATATAAGTGATTCTCCAAAACCACCACCAAGAAGAATTACATTCACCTTCCCAGTGTTAGAAAATGCCAAAGCAATTGCATTTGTTGCAACTGGTGCTGGAAAAGCTCCTGTTTTGCGTGAAATTTTCCTGGGCCAAAGCAAGTTACCATGTGCTTTAGTCAACGATATAAAGACTGGGGTATCAGTAAGCTGGTTTGTAGACTCTCCTGCAGTCGAGGGAGTTGATGTTTTAACAAGTAAATACTAAAGATAGACTAGATAGTAGAATGTATGTTCACCAATAGAGTACTTCTGAAATCCCCTACTCTGTAGAACAAACGGAGCCGAGAACAGTACAGACAGAGAAAAATTACACAAGGAGAGACAGACAACAAAGAGAGGGAAAAAAAAAATGGACCAATCCTTAACCATAACCACATTTTCCTTCTTGGAAACAACACATTTGCCATTTGCTCATTCATTAAACAATTGCTACAATTTTTAACTACAATAGTCATGGGTATGTTCTTTTTTTTATTTTCATTATTGTTGATTTGTTTGATTTATGATGCTAACCACTTTAAGAATTAGGTGTCGCACTATGGTTGTGTCCGAAACGAAACACACCGACGTATGATAAATTAATTACTGTCATGAGTTCGTTGAATACCCTATTTCCAGGGCTGCCACCAAAGTTTGAGCCTCATATTACCATTACTACGAACATAAGTTTGGATTTGGCAGACCAAAGCAAAACCAAAGATGATGTCGACAGAATTTTATCAGCAAGTGCAGTTGCAATGAATTCATTGCCAAAGAATCATGAGAGTTTGGTGAAATTAGGAAATGTCAACAGTCAGCGTAAGTTTTTCAAGAAATTGTACTTTGAGGTGGAAAAAGATCCCAATTTGGTGTCATTTGCCAGGATAATCCGTGAATTATTTGTTATTGTTCCACAAGATATCGAGAAAGAAAACATCAAGCAAAATCCCCAATTATATACAAAGGACAATAATGGAAACACAATAAGGCGGAAGCCACTGAAAAAGAAAAGTAAAACAACTGAAGTCAAAGAGTTTGATACATCCTTCATTCGACAAGCAGCTGCATACAAGGCAGCAGAGTGGTCAGTACAAGAATTTGATCCTCATATCTCATTGGTTTACAGTGATTTATGGCCATTACACAGTGCCTTATGGAGAAACATCAATACACGAATACTGGATATAGACTGGGATATTGAGTGGGAATTTGGTGTTTTGAAATTAGTGCTTTGTGAAGGTGATGTGAATGACTGGGTAGTTTTAGGAAGTGTTGATATACACTAAGAGTATGTATTGTAGGACAAATAATGTATAATAATAACACACCCTAATGAATGTATATCAAGAAATTTATATTAATCTTTCCCCTGGTTAATAATGAAGAAGTGGCAGTAAGAATTGTTTGCTGAAAGTCAACGAGAAGACTGAAAAAAAAAAAAAATTAGCACAAACATTTTCTTTTCTATAAAGACTCAAGAGCCATCGCAAACAGAAACTATATGACTAGTGAAAAGTATACCTGTTTGACATGTTCTGAACAATTTTCAGAAGCTGGCCAAATTCAGAAACATCTCTCGACAACTCGACACAAGTCAGTGCGATTAGAAAGTTTGGATGAGACTTTAGAATGTGAAGAATGTTCCGACAGTAATATTCATCAGTTGTCCATTGTTAGATATGGGTTTAACGATATGTCTTTATTGTGTCAAATTTGTCTTGAGAAAGATAATAAGAAAACAGGTGAAACACCCAGTGCTAGTTACACGCTATCAAATGGGGCATTTTTCAATAAACTTCCGCAGTACTTGAAATTTAGGGACATTGAATGTATGGAATGTGGAGATGATACCCATTTGTCTGTTGCCAACACGTCTTCTGGGCAATTAGTGATTTGTCGTAAATGTTTACCGAAATATGAAAGTGATAATGTGAAATTTATAAGTGAAGATAGCGATGATTTTCTTTCTGAGTTGTTGGGGATTAAGGAAGTGATAATCAAGAAATCTTCAAGAAAGAGAAAATCCGGGAAGAATGGTGGTGGCAAGAGAGGGGGGAAAGCAGGAAGACGAACAAGAAAGCCAGACCCTGATGCAGAAGCTAGAAAAGCACATTATTTACAATCTAAGCAAACGGCAAAAGATATTAAATCTGGTACTACTGTCAAAGCTATAGGGTCAAACGGTGCTGCTAACAATAAAACATCAACAACAGGAACAAAAAACAACACAAAGCCAACATCAAGGTATGGTAAAAGCCCGAGTGTTAGTGGCAAATCAACTCCTAAACCTGGTAAGAGTCCAGCAACCAGTGGCAAGTCAACTCCACATTTTGGTAAGAGTCCATCTGTGAGTGGTACTACTACGCCAAAGGCTAGATCGTCAACTCCTGTAAACGACCCCAAAAATAAACCAAAACCAGATAGTAAACCCAAGAACAAAGCTGTTAATGAGAAATTGGAAAATGCGTCAAATACTAAGCCAAAACCAAAAATTGATAAAAAAACTCCTACAGAAAAAGCAGAGAATAAGTCTAAACTGAAAGAAAACAATACACTGTCTCCAAAAGAACCAAAAGGACAGGCTCCTACTAAGCTAGGATCTAAGAAATCTCCTGAAAAAGATAAAACAAAGGAAAGTTCATCAAAGACAGGCAAAAAACCAGAGTCAGCAGTAAAATCCGATAAAAAACAGAAATCTAATGTCCCACAACTGTATAGCAAGACAAAATCTGGATCTAAAGCACAACAAACTGCTAATGACAACAAAAAATCAGGAGCAAATTTACCGTCTTCCAAAGAAAGTTCACTTGTACTTCCTCCGTATATCACAAAATTCCATCCATCAGAAAAACCAAAACTTACCTACGATTCAATGAATGAATATTTCAAAGAGATAAGTTTTAATGTATTTTTAGAGGATCAATTAAACAATGAACTGAATATTATTGATTCCAGTAATTTCACTATTTCTTGGTATGAAGATCTAGATAAAAAGAATAATCAATTTCAATTACATATTCCTATGCGTCCAGAAATCATTGATAAATTTTTATCGCAAAAATTGAAAAAATTTAAAAAGAATCCATTTCTGGTAGATCAAGCAATTTTTTTAATTTTAGATGATGAAATCATGTGGTCAGGTTATATAGCAACTGTTGATGAAATTGCTAGTAAAAAGGGTAGAAGAGTTAAAAAAGATGTTATTGAACTAATTATTATGTTACATCCTTGGTCACAAGCATTACCAAGAACTGTCCATGTTTCTAATTTGAAAATATTACCAGCTTCACAACCAGTTAGTCGAGTATTGAATGCTATGAAAACTATTAATAATGCAGGTTTTACAAGAATGTTATTGGGTAAAGAACCAATCAAACAAATTGATTTCAAGAATTTTTTGAAATTCCAAGGACAAAATTTGAATGAATCTCAGAAAAAGGGGGTACAATCAGTTCTTAATAATTCTATTACTGTGTTACAAGGGCCACCAGGTACTGGTAAAACATCTACAATTTATGAAATTATATTACAATTACTTGATTCATTAAACACTTATCCTATTCTTGTGGTTGCAGCATCTAACATTGCTATTGACAATATAGCTGAAAAGTTAATGACAAAACATGGCAAAGATATTTTGAGAATTACTGCAGCAGAAAAGGAACGTGACTATAATAGATCACATCCATTAGCGTCAATTTGTTTACATCATAAAATGTATGATGCTATGCCCATGAAATATCAACAAGTTATGGATGAAATGAAACGAGGCATGGCACCATCAATTGGAACTACTGCTTATAAGAAATATGCTCAAGAAAGATTTTTTTTGTCGAATCAGATTGTTACTCAAGCAAAAGTTGTATTGGCAACACCTGTAGTAGCAGGTGGAATCAAATCGTTAAATAATGTCAGGGTAGTGATTATCGATGAAGCAACTCAATCATCTGAACCAACAACTTTAATTCCATTAGCGTTACCATCAGTAGAAAAATTGGTATTAGTGGGAGATCAAAAACAATTAAGTTGTTTTTCATTGATTCCTAATTTATCATTGTCCTTGTTTGAAAGAGTTTTATTAAATGGTACTTATAAGACACCACATATGTTGGATACACAATATCGTATGCATCCAGAGATCAGTGAGTTCCCACGGACAAAATTCTATGGTGGGTTATTGAAAGATGGCATTGATGCCAATGCAAGACAACTGGAAGGGGTTATTTCCAGTCCACTTTATTTTTGGGATACCAAGGGGAATGCAAGAGAACAATCTGTTAGAAACTTCCTTCGTGAAGATGGAGGTTACACTTATACGAATCGTGATGAGATTGGTTATATTCAACAGGTGTTACGAACATTAATTATAACAAAGGGGGTTAAACCAGAACAAATAGGTATAATAACACCATATTCTGGACAACGTGATTTGATTTCAGCAACGTTGGTGAAAGATGATGTCATCAATCCTAGTAATGAACAAATGAAAACCGAAGTTGATATTGATGATTTGAAAAATGATTCCAAACCAGTTACAATTCATATAGTTTCTGGTATTATGATTGCATCTATTGATGCCTTCCAAGGTAGAGAAAAGGATTATATGATTATGTCATGTGTTAGATCGAATACTAAAGGGGTGATTGGATTTTTAAGAGATGAAAGAAGATTGAATGTGGCACTTACTAGAGCCAAATATGGTTTAATAATGGTAGGAGATAAGAAATGTTTGCAAAATGGAGATAAATTATGGAAGGAATACTTGCAGTATTTGGATTCCAAAAAAGCTATACATGATAATGATACTTTTGGCGAATAGAAGAAGTAATAGAGAATATATAGAGTGTTAACTTTTTGGTGTAGCCACCAGAATGTTCTTTTGAAAACCATAATCTTAAAACTATTTATATTAATAACAAGTAATACAATTTAAAAAAAAATCTATGTAAAGAACTAAAATCGATAATTAAATGAGGAAAAAGGGGGAAGGGAGATGAGTGAGTGGGTATATTATATCTCAACTCCAGCCTTGTAATTGATCATAGAAATCAACTCTTTTCTTTTCAGGATTATTTATAACTTTAATGACTTGACAACGTAATTCATCAACCATTGCTGGATGAGCACAAGTGACAAAGGCAATACTTCTACCAGCTTCTTCCAATTCTTGTTCAACCATTTTTTGTAAATTAGGTCGACCTTCAACAAATAAAATATGTGATAATTCATCTTTTATTAATTCTTTAACACGATGATAGTTATTATTATTGTTATTATCTTTTTTCAAATTTAAAGTATATTTGGAATTACATGAAATCATAGTTTTAGAATCACCAAGTGAATAACAACTTTTTTCATCAAAATTGGAACTTGTGAAATTAGATGCCACTTCTTCAAGGCTATCATTAGGACGAGTAACATAAACCACAGTTTCAATATTGGTACGTTGAAGCAGTTGTAATTCTTCATAATACCATTGTACCAAACGATAATCTCTTACTATCCAGTATAATTTTATCTTTTTCGATGATCTAATTGAACGTCTTGATGCTAAATGAGTAGCTTCTGAATACATTCCAGGTATACCATTACCACCAGCAACAAAAACTGCACTCTCAGCTGTTTTAGCACCACTAAGTTCACCATATGGACCTTCAACTCCAGCTCTTATTTTGATTGTTTTGTTTGGAGAATTAAGTAAGTCTTTGTATAATGCTTGAGTGACCCCTTCTTTCACTTTGCAATATAAAGTTATAGTTGATTCAGTGGAAGTAGATATTGTGAATGGATGTGATTGCCAAAAATATTTAGGAGTGAAAAATGAAACAAACACATAAGAGCCAGGACTAGCAACCCAATCTTTTGGTTTAGAAATCACTACTCGCATGGTTTCACCAGGTAATAACGTTATGGTTGCCAATTGGAATCCAAAGCAAAGTAGACGAGCAACTCTAATAAATCTATCGAATCCCCAAAATGCAATAGCAGCATAAATATACCACATATAACCAAAATCAACAACATGAATCCATGTGCCAATAATGAAAAAAATTGCTAATATTATATGACCAATCAAAAATACTTCATACCATTTTCTTCTAAGATATAACATTCCTTGAAATAACATTAATCCAGCAATCACGGTTGCTGCTGTGCCCCAAATCATAAATGGCAATTTCATCACTGGTCCATATGATGATCCAAGAGCAATAGTGAAACAACCAGCATGAATAACAACAAAGGCAAACATCATTCTGGCAATATGACGATGGAAAGTTAAAAAAGTTGTATAATTCCATCCAGTAATAAATTGAAGGATATTGTTTCTCCCAGCAAATAATATCACAAGAGGTAACATCATGGTGGAATTTGTACCGGTTCTATTAGCAACATATCTTAATCTAGCATCATAACTTGAATGTATAAGTTCATCACCTTGAGCAAAATAGGTATTAATTGATAACGTTATGATACAAACAATAACAAATCCAGTAATAACAATAGATTCAAATCTTGAAGGTATATAGAAATCAAGGAATCGATATAAGGTGGAACTTTGAGATTTTTTACTACCAAAAGTTGCTGGTAAAGAGATATTTTGTCTCCACCAATTGGATAATGGACCAGTTAAGTCTGTCATAAGACCAGGGAACAAAGCTCTAGTCCAATTAGATATAGCAGCAATTAATATAACTAGAGCCCAATAACCTAAAATCCCTGCTCCATAATAAAATGTATTATCCCAATTCACCAAATATTGATCTATAGCTAGTTTCAAAGAATTAGTATAATTTGCCATTTTTTCTTTAGGAAGATTAGGTTCAAACACATTTGAATTGTTTGAATGGTTATGATGATTCGATGATGGCATAGAAACATTATAGTAACCTTTTGCAGTATAATTTTCATAAGCAGTATAGATACTATCCATATCAACGGTAGTATTTCCATATTCTTGACAAAATTCAACAAAGAAATCTATTGCTTCATGTGGATCTTTTTGGGAATAAGCATAACAACCAACGAATTCCATAATGGCATCTTTATTGGAACATATACAACCATAATCTTCTGGTGAATTGGTATTACAATATTTAACTTCTTCGTGAACGTTTAATTTACATGCAAATATGGATTTAGCCAGTTGAATACTATTTTTCGGTAACAGAAGGGATTCAGCAATGACAACAATGGGTATACATAGTAATGATGTTAATATAAATGCAATTGAGTTCATGTTTTTTGGAAAAGAATGTGGTGGTTGACAAACTAAATTATCAAATTGTGGAAAATAAATGAAAATAACTACAAATTTCAACAATACAAAGAATACATAAATCCAAAAACCTAAGAGATGAAGGGTGGGTTTAACAAGTATTTATATATACATTATTAAGTTTATTCTAACGGAGATTGGGAACGATAATATCGAATTGAATTAATTATTGACAGTTTACAAAAACAAAAAAAAAGGATTTACGGGTTTGGCATTGTTATAATAGAATAGTTTTGTTTGTTTTTTTTTTTTTTTGCAACTTTGTATTATATGATATTAAGTAATAGTTAATTATTGTATGCAACAAATCTTAAAAACAAAAGCAGGAAATGAAATGAAAAAGTAGTAGTAGTAGTAGTATTACTATTACTATAAACATTTTAACATTTTTGTAGCGATGGAAAATGTTGGCGACCATCTACATCTTTAGTATATTACGATTATTATTATTCTTTCTTTAAATAGAAGAAGAAATAGAAATGTTCCAAAATTGGTTAACTAATAAGTTTTTGAGTTATGTTTGTTCCATTATGCAACAAGTTGCCTCTAAAGCCCTATTGTTTGAGTATCAATTAATTGTTGTTTGTTTGGAATATGAATACCTTCTTAAAACACGAAAAAAAGATTCAATATGTTTCTAATTATAGACTGAGCTGTTATTTTGTATTTGCTATTGCTATTGCTACATTTATAAAATATGATTCACATTATTTTTGAGTTACTCTCAATGCACATATTAGATACATACAAGGCATTCTTCTTTTCTTATTACAAAACTGTATCATGTATGTGGGTTTGCTGTAAATAATATTCAATTTTGGGAAATTATTATACTATATTTAGACGATATCCATTCAATTGCAAATACGTATCCCAAGAAAATACAGCAGCATAATTTCTTAAAATGCCAGACCTTCATTGCATAAAGTTTTATCTGGAATATTTTGCTTTGACCCAACACATACTGGCTCCAAACAAACGATGATAATTAGTATCCCAATTTTGGACTAGACTAGTATAGATTAAATCAATATACTAAGACAGTAAATCCATGGTTTGAACTTGATACATCTATCGTACGATTAAATGGCCAAACTAAAAAGAAATTAAGTAGGGAATAAATAAATTTTGTCAATCATATTGATCAACGCTCGGTTAAAATTGACAGGCGGAATTTCCAAATAGTAATAAAAAGCGGAATTTATTATTCTTTTATTGTTGCTTTGTTCAAACCCTTAATGTAATGTAATGGTTATTCAAGAAAGGAATTTGAATTTGACGCGTGTCAGTATGTAGAGTTTTTTAAGTCACATCCTACAAGAAGAAGAAGAAGGAGGTGAGTTTGAATTCAATTTATGGAAACAAGTTGGTATTTGTTGAATTATGTTTCAAAGTTGTTAACACTCAATGGTTTCATTAATAAGTTATCATCATCATCTCCCTTTTTTGCCCATCATCCCACGTTGTAATTTATCATGAATTTGCCAATCGATTGTCTGATTTTAATAATTATTCTCATATCGATAATCTTTAAGGTTACACAAACAAGGGTTTAAATTTTAGTTGTTGTTTTTTTTTTTTCTTACATTCTAATGAAAGAAAGCTTCTTAGTTAGTTAGTTAGTTAGTTAGTTGCAAAAAGGAAAAAAGAAAACCTTCAATATCCTTCTTTGCTTTGATTGATTTATGGTTTGTATATTCTGAATGTTCATAAATCATGCCATTACAACTGATGAAGAATTATTATTACTGCTAATCTTTGGAATATCGTTGTTGTTGCTATTGCTACTGCTATTGTTTATCAAAACAAAATTCCCCTCCGATACCAATAATGAATGTGTTAATAATAAACGAGAGATATTATTTAAAACAAGATGGGTTTGTCGGTTGGTTGGTCAGGGTTTCAAAAAATTTATCATTAGACTTGAAAAACTTTCAACGATTTCCTAATTTGGTCAATATTTAACGAAAAATGGAAAAATGAGAATACGAAGAAGAAGATGATGATATGTATGTAACTTTTGAACTTGTATATTATTGCCAAGATATTCAATACTCAATATCCAATAATAATGAAACTAAATTATTGCAAATAAGCTTCAATAAAAGAACGTAATACGTTTTTTTAATAAAAGCTTAGCGTTTAACTTGAACGGTGGGGCATTGTTCGTTCATTCTTCGCTACTTTTTTTAAGAACTCGTATCTGTTGTTAAAATTTTTTTCTTTTGGGCCTTGGCATAAGCAATGCAATTATCAACATGCTTGTTCGGCAAAAGATGACAGTTTTTTGGTTCACGAACTGAACGCCTTGTGTGAAAAAAGTTTAGTAACTAATTGAACTTGTTAATTTAGTAGTAGTAGTAGTTTGTTGTAGATGATATCGGGAATCAAATTTTAGACTGAATTCGTCCCAATGGTTCTCGTGAATCATTTCCGGGATTCGTGTTGTTGTTATGCATTAATCCCCACCAACTCCACACATACAGCCTTACATTCCAGTTAAACGTCTAAGTCATATATTTTTTATAAAATTACAGAATTAAAAATAAAATAAAATAAAAAAAGTCTAATGTTGTCTTTACAAAAGTTTATTGTATCTCTATTTTTCAGATTTAGAATTTATTGAATTAGCTTCAGCTTGTAATTGTACTTGTACTTGTTCTAAATCTTCTTTTGAAGAATCGTAAAGAATAATACCATTAGCTCTAGCATTTTCTCTTTCTTCACGTTTATAAAGCCATAATACCACCATAGTCCAAACCGACAAGGCAAAAGCACTACAGGCAGTAAAAGTATAACCTTTTAAAAACCTTGGTGCTTCAACGGTTTTCCAAACAAGTACAGCAATCCATGCTGTTGATTGTTGAGCAAGAATATTCATTGATACTAAAACCACTTGTCGTTCACGAATATCTCTTCGACATATATCCCCCTGCCAGGAATATAATACTGGAGCCATGGCCCAACCGAAATATTGCATACACCAAGCAAACCATTTTGCTCTTTCTGGAATATGCCAAACTGCTAATAATACATTACCAAGGATATTGAAAACTTGAGTAAATAATATGGCCCCCCATCGAGATCCCAATAAATCAGCAAAAGTACTTGCTAAAATTAACCATATTAAACCTAAACCAGGTGTTAAAGCAGTATAATCTTGTAATTTCCCACCGGTGAATCTTAAATTGCCAGCACTATCTTTAAGAGTTCTTAACCATAATGCATAAGCACCAGATCCAGCATTTGAATTATTCCAACAAAAAATATTCCATAATGATAAAACATAAAAATGCCATGAACTAAAAATTTTTTTCCAAATATCTTTATTGAAAAAATATTTAACGGCATTTTCTCTTGGTTTAGAATCTTTTTGATCAGCTTTCATTCTTCTTCTTGCAATTCTAATTTCTTCATCACTCAAGAAAATACTATAACAATCTTGTGGTGTCCCCGGAATCATATAAAATCCAATAATACCAATAACAACAGAAATTATCCCATCGATAATAAAAATCCATTGCCATGCAGCATGACCAGCAGCACCATCTAAATGTCTAACTATAGCACCTGATAAAAGCCCCGATGTAAGAACTCCAAGATATTGACCAAGATAATAAAACCCGGCTCGACGAGCAATTTCTCCGGTACTTCCTTTAAACCATGAAGCAAATAATGCATGATAAGCAAGGTATGAAGGTGCTTCAAAAGCTCCAATGAAAAATCTAAGAGCTTTTAATCCATGAACATTACCTGATCGATATAAACAAATTGTCAAAATCGACCAACCTAAATCTAATGCAGGTAAAACATAATTCAAGGGAAGAGCATAAACAATATACATGAATGGAATTTGGAAAATGATATTACCAACAGAAAACATCACACCGGTATTAACAAAATCATTACCTTTCATACCAAGACCTTCTTGCATTCCTCCAATATAAGCATTAGTTAAATTCAGTTGATCAAGATATTTAACAAAATAAGCCGCTAAAGAATATAATGTTAATAAAATATCAATTTTCATAATCACTCGACGTTCTTCAGGTGTATCATCTTCATGAAACCATTTATACCATTTTCTTTTTGATTTCACATTACTAGTGACTCGATATTCATATTCATCGAAAAATTTCCACCATGGACGATTTTTTTCATCACGATATTCTAACACCACAGGAGTAGCCTTGGGTGTTGTTGTTGTTGTTGATATTAATTGAGTAGCTTCTTTACTTTCAAGTTTTTCCTGTGAACCAGAATGTTCATCTGAAGATGCAACATCATCGGAAGAAGGAGGAGCTAAAGAGGAATCAGCAATGATAGTGTCTGGATCTATGAAATTTCCATGTTCATCTTCATCGACAATTCTTCTAGTTGGGAAAATCCCCCATTTCAATCTTGATATTGGTTCTGTGAAAAAAGACATGGTTTGGGGAATAGTTAAAAAGATAATTTTAAAAAAATTATTGAAACAGAATTTTAAACTATTGTGGAAAGGAAATATCTGATCAATTTATAAGGAAATGAAAGATCTTATTGAAGAAGAAGAAGAAGACCATCTCTTGTGTGTTTTTTTTTAGTCAAAAGTTTAGATTAAAATAATTAGTATTACAAATAAAACGGATAATAATAACAATAGTTGCAAACGTTAAACCAATTTCCACAAAACTCGTAAGATAATGCTATAAGTTTTATTTAAAATCAAAACTGTGGCACCTTGGATAAAGATCCCGCAAAATGAATTTAGATCAACCTATTTAATATTGATAATTCAAGTATATTCGATGGATTCAAAACAGTTCAACAACAGTTATTAAGTTGAGACGCTGGTCCCTTCAAAACACACCTTCATATTAARSCYTTCCAAAAACTCATCTCATCGTTGGAAAAACCCTTGACTAAGCTTCATTTTAAATTTCCAATTTGTAGAGTTAATTGACTCTGTAAATTAGATATCCGTAAATAGGACTTTTTACTTTGTGTAGTGTTTTTACCGGTAAATGATTTTTCCCTTTCTTGTCAATTAATTAAATCATCTCACGTGACAGTGTTGTATTATGAGTCAAAGTCTTTTTCTTATTGTGTGGTGGAGGAGGAGGAGAAGGAGGAGGAAGGGCATCAATTAGATTCAATAGAAGTACATTAATTCTATGAATGGAATTGGATTTTACTGGTATACTTCAAGTTAGATCTTTAAGTGGCGTAATTATCTTTTTGATACCACCTAAGAAAAAATAGAAAAGAGTTTTTAAATTAACCTTGGCATACATAAGAAGAAACCAGAAGTTGTTGTTGTTGTTGATAGACCAAAAAAATTCCTGAGTCATTTTAATCTCCAAATAACGCCGTATCAATTGTGGTTGTTGTTGTTGTTATCGGATTCTTTAGAGTTGCAAAAAATTTCTTGGCTTCAATAAGGAAAAGAAATGGATTTGTAAACGCCTGAACAGGTAAGATTTTACTAAATCTGCTCCATTTGACTAAAAATAGTAATATTTAGGAGTTATCGAATGGTTTTAAAAGTCCAACCACAATATTATTATAGTTTCGTTTACTATAAACAGCTTGAAATTCATAATATAGATTAGCGATTAGTCAATATTACTATTACTGCTACTCATGTATATGTTAATGTGGCTTTAATTATTCGTATATGAACCACTGTTAATAAATCCGCCTTGGTAAGATGATAAACCCGATAAGTTTCCTAAGAGGGGGGGGGGGGGGGGGGGTTTTCTTTATTGGTTATAATCGTTCTATTATGGGTTAATTAACTAACAAAAAGATTGACTTACCTTAACTAGATATAATTATTGGACTAGCAATGACTTTTTTTCATTTTTTTTGGTAAAAATTTTTTTTATTTTTTTTTTTACCAAAACAGTTGAAAAAGAATGATTTTCAAATAATACTTGATAATACTTTAATGATCTCATCCTAATAAGTTATCAAATAACGAAAGGCTACAATGAATTAGATTTGGGTTGTGGTTGTTGTTGTTGCTGCCTCATACTCAAACATGATATTCAAGTCTTTGAATCAGTGTACTCATTGCTTCTCACGTGACAACTTTTGTAAAACCACTGATATAAATAATATTATTACTTTCTTTCTCCCCAATGTAATTTGGTTAAAATATTTGGGGTTGAGGTCATTCAAGATGATCAACTTGATAACTTTTTAAGTTGCTTTTTTTAATTGTCTTGAAGGCTTAATAGAACATGGGTCTAGAACTCGGTTAAAGTTACTACGAATGCATTACATACTCGTATAGCAATAACAGATTACCAGTCGGGTCATTCTTAATTTTTTTCTTTTTTGCAATTAATAACCGTTTCAACATATCAGAATATTACTTGTGTTCATATTTGTATATAGTTTTTGAAAGCAATTGAAATTGAAGTAAGTTATATTCTATTATATATTTATAACGGAAGAAGTGGAGATGACTAGATTTATAGTTACAACTTGTAAGCCAAGTTTTGGTCATTTGATTAACTAACTTTCAGCCATGAAAAAGATTTTTAGAAGTCTTTATTAAACAACAATTCAACCATCGTTAATCTTAATCTTTCGTTTATATAATTCTTTGTGTTGTTATTATTTTTGATAGAATTTTAAGAACTTTATCCTTAAGTATATATATATATATGACTTGACTTTACAAGCTTAAAAGTGGACAGTTAACAAAACATTATTTCAATAATGAAGATATTTACAATGTTCAATCCATTATCAACAACAACAACAATAATTCCACTACGGAAAAAGACTGCACTATTAAAAAATAATTCTCAAAATGATAGAAATATTCATTTCCATTTAATAACATTTCCTAATGGAATTTCTGTTGAAGAATATGGATTACCCATAATTAAAACTTTACAAGATATTGAAAATTTACCTAAATTTGAAGTCATTAGATATTTACAAGGATTTGATATTGAATATAATAATAATAATGTTTTACTGGAGATTCATTTACGAAATTTATTGAAAGATCGATTAATTATTGAAATGAATTATTTGAATGGTGGTGTTAAAAAGACAAAGTGGTCCAAAGCAAAAAAATTAAAGCATTAATTAATCCAATAAGGTTGAAGTATGAGTCCCTTCATCGTGAGCAAATGTTAACTTCTAGTTCTATATCAATTGTATATTAATTGAAGAATGAAATTCATTTAGTTGTTTGATGATATATAATCATACACCTGTAAACGGGGCAGGAAGTTTAAGGAGAGAGAGAGAGAGAGATAAATTTTTCTCCTAAATCAATCAATCAATCAAATCGCAGTAAGTAGCAGACGACAATAATTAAACACACCAAGAAGAAGAAGAAGAAGAACAAAAAATTTTATCAATCCTTTTGAGTTGTTCTTTTTTTCCACACCACAACAATATTTTAGTATTCTATATATATATATATATATCTATACTATTACAAACATTATCATTTTACTTCAACAGTATATACACTGGATAATCATCATCATTATAATTATTGGATAGATTTATTTATTCACTTCCACATCTTTTTGATTCTTTCGATTCCATCACTCACATGTTTATATATTATTTCCATTTATCATCATGCCCATAATTAAAACTATAACTCGATCAATTAGAGCAATACTTGCGACCCTTTATCTTGTATTAATAATTCTAACTATTCCATTAGCATTTGATGTTGGAGGAGTTAATTGTGGATTAGCATATTCTTTAACAACTTTAGTGACATATTTTATATTGACAACAATTAGAATTTTAGTTCGTAAAACAAAATATTTCCAATGGATTTCAATAATTTATTATTGTCAACATTTTTTCATCCCTAGTTTATTAACTTATTTTTTAAGTTATTATAGTCATGAAAACATCAAGAAATTAGATCTTATTAGTAGTAGTGGAAGTGGTAGTACTAGTACTAGTACTAGTAGCAAATTTAATCCGGTGATGATTTGGCGATTGGTATTGATTAATTCAACTCCAATATTCACGGTTTTAGAAGGGTTTTGTTCATTATTATTAATTCAAGCCATGGGTCAAACCATGAGTTGGTTAACGATATATAAATCTGATTCTTGGTTAATAATATCCCTTATAGGAAGTGGATCAGTGATAACGGCATCATTTTATTTTTTATATCGAATTTATGTTTTACCATTTACAATTGATATGTTTAGTGCTTCGTTGTTGGGATCAATTTTAACTACAACTATGGGGTTAGGATTATTTGGCATAATAAGTGGTAAAGGTTCAATGATTGAATCATCATTATTATTTGCTTATATTGTTAAATGTATTTATGAAACTTTCCCCATATTATCTGAAGCTGCCACCAAAGCATTAGCTAATTTATTCACCTTAACTACTCAAAATTTGAAAAAAGAAATTCCAAAAATACCTCCATCAATTTTAAATCCAATTTCTGAAGTCATTCCATTTATAACTTCAACTTTACCTTCATCATTTAAAGGAGTTTGGAAATTTTTAATCATGGCTATAAAAACTTTAACTTTACCATTGTTGTTAAATTTAGCTTATAGAATAGGAGTATTTTATGCCGCAACTAAAATCATCCCCAGTTTATATCAATCAGCTTCTTATCCTTTAATAACACCACCAAAAACTCCTCAACCAGGTTCACGTCAAGTTTCAACTACTTCCTTATCAACCTTCACATCATCGACAACATCAACCGTATTGGATCAACATTCCAAATTGAGGACGAAAAATTCGTTTCGTCTTAAACCTCCACATCATCAACCACCATCAGTGATTATACGGCTAATTTATGCTTATTCTCCATGTTTAATAATTGCCGTTTATACTCATTTAATGTTATCTTATAATGGAGAATTAGGTACCGAATTAAAACTTTGGCCCCTTTGGAGTAGTAGTAATGGTGGTGGTGGTGGTGATGATGATATTCAATTGATTGTTCATCCATGGCAATTTTGGAATTGGATTAATATGGGAACAACATTAATACTTTATGCTGCTGAATTACTGAGTAATGATAATTCATCAGGTGGTGGTAATAGTTTGACTAGTCATTGGAAAGTAGAATAAGGGAGTACAGATTTTGAGTTTTTAATGGGTTATATTTGCTTTTGTTGTTGTTGTTGTTGTTGTTGTTGTTGTCGGTTTTCTTTTAGTTATTAATTTAATGCTTTAATTTAATTCTCGTTATAATTTTTTTTATATAATTTTAATAATGACAAAATCTATTCGCATATTACTAAAGGATAATGTAGATTAATCAATTGACATTTATTAAAAAACAAAAACTATTTAAAAATATTGTATTACTATTATTATTACTATTATTACTATTATTGTTATTGATATCTTTTAAAATATTTCAGAAATAATTTGCAATTCTCTTCAACATTGATAAACCTGCCATCTTTCCAGACAGTGAATACCAAGTAAAAAAAAACAACTATTTTTTTTTATCAGAGCTTGACTCTATGTTGCTTGGATGTTTCATCATTGATAATAAATAAAAGAATCATAATCATAATAATAATAATTAATAATAATTAATAATAATTAATAACAATACTAACATGTTAAACCCGGCATATTTGACTATGCAACAAAGTTATCCCTCTATTTGGATAAACGGGTTTGGAAAAAAAAAAAAAAAAAGTTGACATCCATGAAATTCAAGAATAAGCTCCATTGAGTTAATCATTTATAAACCAATAAGATATAAGATTGTGATATCAAAGTGAAAAATTCAAAAAAATCAAAAAAAAAAAACCCAAAAAAAACTTTGAAAATCACTTTCCAAATATTGATTTATATTAAATGATCATTTGTTATAACTTTCGTTTAGGACCCCAAAAATGAAAAACAAGCCCCCAATGTCGAAAAATAAAAAACAAGATAAAACTATCAAAAGATAATTCTCTTAGTTTATATTCATTCAAATCAGGAAATTAAATAAACCCGAATTGAGATTTTAAAAATAAAGAATCCAAAAAAAAGAATGAAAAGAATCCAAAAAATCCAAAAAAATAAAAAGAACAAACAAATTCCCCACATCAACCAATCAAGAACCAAAAATGAAAGATTATCAAAAAATCAAAATCAAAAAAAAAAAACTTGAATAAGTTAAACGAATCATAATAAGACTCTCTTATTATTGGTTTTAATAAATAAATAAAATCCAAGAACCAAAGGGATTAAAAAGGGGAAAGGGAGGAGGAAGGGGGGGGGGGGCAAATGAAAATGAAAAAATATCCAGATATAAAAAAAAAAAAAAAACTCATAATGAACAAAGAACTCAAAATTATCATCAAAAATCTCCAATTTTTTTTTCAAAAAAAAGTTTCCAGAATGATAGTTATCAATATAGTTCAAGCCAAACCAAACCCATAAATAAATTAATACCTTCTAGCAATTAAAAAACAAAAAAAGAATGAAATAACACAACGAAACTGAGGTAAAGTAAAGTAAAGACAAAGAAAAGAAAAGAAGAATAAGATGATGAAGAAAGGCTTAAGGATTCAATTTAAAACCAACCTAAGAACTCTTTAACTTTGAAATATCATAATCCCCTTACAAAAAAACAAGATCAATGACAGAAAACAGATAATCGAAAAGATTATGAAACAGAAAATATCAATGGGTTTCAAAATCAAAAAAAAAATGATAAAATCAATCAATCAAAGTTCTTATACCAGAGCTTTTATTATTCTCTAAAGAACAACAAAAGATTAAAAAATCAAAATAGATTAGTATTTTTCCCAATGATAATGATAGAACCATTTGATATATCCACCCATTTTTATTTTTTTTAAATGATATTCCATTTCCTCTTATCAATCTCTTATATATATTCCATCAAAAAACCAGTTTTTTCAAGAATTAATCAATAACCAAGCCAATAAAAGAATTCCTTCAAACAGTTGATTAAAACTTCCTCCCACAAAACACCTTCCCCCACCCATCTCTTCTCTTTCTCCATCATAAAACTTTTTCTCGTTTCTTCATTATTATTCTTATGTTATGCTTCATCAAAAGTATTAATTCTCGACCACCACCACACCTTAATGATAAATTATGTTATAAAAAAAACATAACCTGTACCCGTTGAAGAACTCCTCTTATTCTTGAACACACATATATAAATGACCGTAACAAGAATCCAATTTTTTTTTTTTTTGATTTTTTTGATTCTTTTTTTTTTTGCATTTTCTTAAAACAAAGATATATATATAAAACACACCTCTGTTCCAAATACTTTGGAATCCTTAGATCAATTTAAATATATATATATATATTCATAAAGTGTCATTCCTTCAACATATTTGTACAGTTTCATCAAAAAAGTTTCATGGAAAATTAGGGAGGCAGCAAGAACCAGATATCAACTTAATCAATCCTTTCACTTTAAAAAAAAAATCTTCAATCAAAATCAAATTAAAGTTCCAGTTCAAGTTCTTTATTTTTTGCACTTTCAATTTTCTCCATACACCCCCCCAACACACACACACACACACCTCTAAGAGCAATTTCTTAACTCTTCCCCCTATTCTCTTCATTCATTCAACTTAAAAAACCTCAAAGAATCTATAATCATCGAATAGAATWAATTTCATCAAGATTTAATGAATGATAAATGATAAATGATAAAATTTCAAGGATCTCCTATTTGGTATCAGGTAATATGTGTAACTTCTTAATTTTCTTCATTTTATCACTTTTCACTTTTTTTTTTTTTCTTTCTTTAAATGGGAAGAATTGATGATAATCCCATTGCGTTTCCGCTGTTATGACAGGAGACTTTCCCCAAGGCATTTAATTAAATGAATTGACATATTAGAAATATGTCCTTTTGTAAACCTTGATAACAAATCTTTGAATCATGGACGTGAAGAAGGAAAAGAAGAAGAAAGAAGAAAGAAAAGAAATGAAAAAAATTTTTCGTTCTCTTTTTTTTTTCACCTCATCGATTTTTATAGAAGAACAAGAAGAAGAAGAATTCTTTTATATGACATGGTCGTGTATTATGACGACTACTATTTAATTAGGGCTAACTAACTAACTAACCAACTAACTAACTAACAACAACAACGACATATACATATACATATGGCCATCTCTATTTTAATAACCATTGAATCCAAGATTCAGGTAATATTTTTGAAATCCAATCATAAATTCTTGCTCCTCTTCCACAATAAACCACTGCAGGATTTAATTTACCATTAGCATTAGCATTAGCATTATTATCATTATCATTATCATTATTATAAATCAAATCAAATAATAAATGATATAAATGTACTAAATGAGTTCCTTTACCACCAGATGATTTCAATGGATTAGCTTTAAATTGTAATTTAGTGAAATTTTCACTATATAATTGTTTCATTTCTGAAGTCCAAGCTCTAATTTCTGAATTCACCAAACTTTCAATTCTTGCATTTGAATTTAATTTTTGATTCAGTAAATATAAATTACCTAAACGAATTTGTGTTACATTTATATTTTGATAATTTAATTCACGAGTTAAAATTGTGAATATTGATTTTAAATTTTGTTGAAATAAAGTTTCTGGACAATAATAAGGCATATATAATCCACTTAATATTGTTGGAGTCAATAAAATCAATTTTGAATTTTGTGATCTAATTAATTGAATTAATCCACTAGAAAATAATTTCAAATAAGTTAATATCCGATCATTTAATTTTATCCATGAAGAAATAGCAATGTTTTCCACGGGACCAATTGGGAAATGTAATGATGGAGCAAAAACAACCGATTTTAAATTTAAATAATGAGGTTGAGCATTGGGGAATGGTATAATTGGAGTTTTCAATATTTGATTAAATGTCAGAATATGATCATCCATGTTATTGTTTTTCTTGGACTCATTACAATTAAAACTAAAATTTAAATAATTTATCCCATCACTAATTGGATTTGATTCAATATATTTAATATCATTATTATCTAATAATGTTAAATAAACAATAAATCCTCGTTTTTCAAAATCAATAGCAATAAATCTTGTTAATGGTTCTGTAGGTGATCCTACTATTAAAATCACATCTCTTCTTGCTCCATTGGGAAGTTTAGGTACTCTTCGTTTACCACTCCCATTGCCATTCTTTTGTTTTGCTGAGGTTATTGAATTTGATTGAGTTAATAAATATATCATACTAACACCTAATCCAACCGTTAATATTGATCCATAAAAATATTTCGATTTAGGGTTTGATAATTTAGAAAATAGATTATTCCAAATAGAAGTTGCGTTATTTGTTCCAAGTGCCTCCAAACTTTCTGATTGGATATCTTTATCAAAATGAGTCAATTCAAGTAATTTCTCATAATAAGATGAATGAATGATTTTATCATGTTGATCCTCTAGATAATTACTTGCTTGATAATAATAATGTTTCAATGCCTGTACCGTGGCTTGTACTGGTTCAGCAACCATGATTAGGAAGTAATTATTATGGAGTTATAGATATCAACTATAAGGGGGGGGGCGGGGGGGAGGAAAATTAATTTTGTGAATGGGCAGAGGAGAGTTTTCGCCCTTTCATTTTTAAAGTCGTGCGAATATACAAGTCAAAACTTCAATCCATTACATACATACATACATATATAGATACATACCATACAACCATAATACTGATTCACTCAAGATACTTGAATACGATTTATTCACATTGTTTATTATAAAACTATGTTAAAAGAAGAAAAGACGAGGAATTGTATTCCAAAAAAATAAAGTGTACCACCATATTTATTACACTCTTTTGATGGTGATTTGTTTAGTAATCATACCTTCATCATTAATGATAATATCTCCATCATTTACACTTTCATTATTACTATTAAGTAATTTATAATTATTATCTTCATGTAAGATTTTTTCAATATCAGGTGGTAATTGTGCATCAATACCTGAAACAGGGAAATTCCCACCACCACCACCACCATTACTACCACCATTACTAACAATTGTATTGGAACCACCACTACGACTACTATCAAACAGATGATGACGAGATATGAATGATAAACTTGGAGATGAATTAATATTATGAGTATTATTAGCAGTTTGAGCCCATAAAGAACTTAATGGTAACATTAAAATAATCAATAAAAGACTAATTTGTTGTAATAAAGAATCTTTATTTTGTGATAAATAAAAATAATGAACCACCAAAATAATTGAAGGAATAATTAATGTTTGACTGAAACCAATTAATAAAATATGGAAACTATCAAATTGTTTCAATCCTAAATAACGTCTTGTTCTAATAGCAATTATAAGTTTACCAATCAATAATATTGTCATTATATTAATACTAATGGAAAATAATATTGTTGGTAAATCCATCCATATTGAATTAATCACATACCCAACCGAATCAGATGATAATGATGATGATGATTCTTCTTCACTTCTGTTAGTTGATATAGCCCGGGAAAATCGAATATGAGATAAAATTGTTAAATTGATTTGAAAGGCAACAACAATCAATCCTAAACCAATTGATAATAATGATGCCATTATCCCCCAAATTTTTAAATTTGAAGTTTTGAACATCACATAAACTTGGAAACCTAATGAAATTTCCACTAAAGCATATAAAATACATTTAAATCCATTAGTTACATCGGATGATATAAATGATGATCCATCATACCAACCAGTAAATACAAAACTAAGTGAATTTAATGGACCTAAATTATAATTTAAATAACAACCTGATCGAATAATACCAATTAATAAAATCAATGAATTAAGATAAAATAAAAATAATTTATAACTCCCCAGCGTAGTAGTAGTAGTATTGTTATATGATGATGATTCAATTTGTTGTTGTTGTTGTTGTTGTTGTTGTTTGTTGTCATTCCTTTTTTTGGTGAAGATTTTTTGATTTATCCATTGCAAGATATATTTTAATTTTAATTTTAATTTTAAATTTGTTAATTTATTAGTTTTATACATTATAGAAATCAAAAAAATTAATGTCATTGAACAACTCCCAATAGTTATCCCCATGACTAAAGCTATTTTAGCTTGATCGGTTTGAAATGAATCTAATGAATGGAAAGGAATTTGAATTGGTTGATCTAATCCTGGAATTGAATAACTAATAATTATATCGCCTGGTTTATCAGGTATGAAAGTTGAATTGATATTCATTGAAGAAAGATAAATGAAAGAGGAATACTGGTTGTTGATCGAATAAATCAATGGTGATTTAAAAATAATTTGGTTTGTTGATTTTGATTTGAATAATTAATGATCTTTTATAAATCAAATTCATTAATGATCTTCTTATGTTGAACACTAAGGAAGGAAAGGGGGAGGGGGAGGGGTTTAACTCTCTCGTTTTTTTTTTTCATTCATCAAGTTTGCAAAATGGAAAATTACTGTTTTTGGATTTGACAATGATTGCTGCAAAAAAAAAATTAGCCCTTTGCTTTATTCCCTTTTGGCCTCTCTTCTTTGATACAAAAGAAAAAATTTTTAGATGTGATTTTTAACATACCATACAAAATCATCCCAGTTTTAAAATCTTGGATAATAAACTATATAATCTTCAATAAGTTTCATTTTGTGGTTATTGCGTACAGATATACTAACTATTTTATTAAACTGAAATCTTTACAAATATGAAACGAAACATAACTAATTGTGTTTCAAAAATCAATGCCTAGTCGATCATCTACAATCATAACGTCAGTTGATATGATTTATTGGTAATTGTTTTAGTTTTCATTACTATTAAAAAGGATATATGGAAATTGAAATTTTAGGAGGGATAATTGGTGTCATGTTTCAAGTAAATCGTTTGGTGACGATTTATTCTGGGTGCCGCAATTTTGAGTAGTATCGACACAACCACAAAAAGATCCTAGTAACCTGTTTATGATTCAATATGGTAGACCATTTTTAGGTTGTTTTTTTTTTTTTTTTTTTTTTTTTCAAAATATGATCAACATCTTAGAATGTGAAACTTAGAATTGATAAGGGGAAAGTACATTTCTAATTATCACAGAAATTGAATATCAAACGGGTATTCCTTAAAAGTACAACCGGTTTTTTACCAAAGATTACTGTTGATTCAAAAACATAAGCAAATTATAATACCGATCAAAACGAGTAATAGTTTACACAATAGAAATTATTCTCATACCTACAACCACACAAGATCACTAATAGTTCTGTTTACTTTTCAATACTCCAATAGCCATTTGTTATGTATTTCTATTTAGGGCAACAATAACAATGACAACAATAATAACGATAACGGTATTGAAATATCACAATTATCATTGAAAGAAATCTCCCCACTTTTTTTTTTTTTTTTTTTTTTGTTTTCATTCTTATTGTTTTCCGATTAAAACTCGTAGTAGTTGTTGAATTGTTTATTTATTATAAAAGAAGAATTATACAAGATCTACCTCAGATTATAATTCCGATAAACAATAGATAATTAAATCAAACGATTTAATTTGATTTTTGTTCATTTAGGATGGAAAATAACTGATCCATTGTTATATAAATATATGAAATAGCAGTGGGTTTTAATCTCCACTGTCTATAATGGATGTCAAATTTTATTGTTAAATGTTAGACACATATAATTATTACGTGTATATGTTCAAGATCGTATAATGAATGATTTGAAGAATAGTTTGCCTGAAGAAAACTATTCTTCTTTTTTTTTTAACCTTTTGAAATAACGTAGAGTATTGATAGTACTATATTGTATTATGTAGAATTGGCTCAGTTTAATTTTTTTTTATAATCGAATCAAAAAAAGGGTTAGGTCTGAAATATTTTGCTGCAAATTTTTGGTAATTAAACAATTCAGTTAAAATTAAATGCCAAATAAAAGTAAAATTTAAAACGTTTTTCAAGTGTAACATTTTATATCACTAATGTTTTATATTCTTGATATAATCCAAATAAACTGATAAACATTATCATTCAATCTAGTACTGGTTAGATTTATGAAAGTTTTCAGCTCTAGTCACGTGATACAAATTGTGTGTGTCAATTTCAAAAAGAGAAAATCAACGACAACGACAAAAAAAAAAAAAAAAAACATCTTTCCAAAACTTACTAAAGTTTATCAATTAAGAATCTAAGGTAGTGGAAAGCGCTTTTGACTTCTAATCTGTTTGTGATTTGTGTTATATATAACCGTGAATTTGGATGATATTGTTCACTGTATTTCATATATTAGATGTGGAATGATCTTTGTTACACTATTTCAAATATGATCCCCCCCCCATAAAAAGAGAGAAGATCAAATGACCAAAATCTAGGTAAGTGATTTTTGGTCATCAAATCAGTTTTATGGGAATTCACATATTTCATTGATATGTTAAAAGCATATCAAACATAGGAAGAAAATTCCAAGTTTTTATGAAGAAAGATTTGGGATGTATTAATGTTTATAATCAATTTCAATCAATCAATATATATATAATTATAATTATTCATTTCACCATAATGGACTTTTGTATTCAAGATACCTAAAGATCACCAAAATTATAAAACAAGTGAATCAAAGTCAAAGTCAACAGTGGTAACTATCAAAAGAATCAGCCATATATTGTGATTTCCGTTCTGATCAATCACCAAATCAACGTGAAGGTTTCTTATAAATTGAAAAAGTGGTGTTTTTTTTTTTTACAAAAGAGAAGAAGATCCATACATAATAAGAACTCAAGAAATCAATTTACAACAACAACAATATCATGTCTTGTCTTGTCTTCTATTATTATGAAATTATGAATAACTTGCATTCTGGGATCATTGACATTAATCACTAGAATATCATTATTGTCAATAGTTTTCAACAATCAAAAAAAAAAAAAAAAAAAGAAAAGGAAAGAAGGCATATACCACTAGCATAATTGAGTAAAAAGTTTTGATTATTTGAATATCAACAATATATCCTGTCTCTCATCATATCATATAACAAGTAAAATCTCCAGTTTTTGTTTTTATTTGGGGCTATTGTCTGATTACTACAATTTATATTATAACGTATTGTAATGTAAAAAGCAATGTAGTGTAGTGTAGTGTAGTGTAGTGTGATGATATATGTTTAATTACAATGTAATTGAAATCAAAATATCATCAACAATAGACAGGAATAAAAAAGGGGGACGGAAATTGAAAGGCTCTTCTTTTTTTTTTTTTTTCAATTATTGTTTTTGATTTTGGGAAATGAAATTTCATATAATTTTACTTAACTATCAAGATTAAACAACAACAACAATAATGATGAAATATAAATAAATCAAAATAATTGATCAGTAACTACTTGACAACCATATCCTCGATGCCTTGAAATATTCGTCAAATAAATGATGAGAGGTAAGTACTACTACTACTACTACTACTACTACTATTGTTTGTTGGCTAATTATATATCGATTTTTGTTTACCATTTATCTAAAAGATAAACAATTGAGCAAATTTATTATTATATATAATGGAACAATTAGTAGTCGATGTGGTTGATAAGAAAAAAAAAACATACTAATTTGGTTGGTGATCCTTATTGTAATAGTTTATCAAACATGCCTTGGAGGAGGAGGGGGGGGGGGGGGAGTGGGGGATGTACAAATGAAATGAAATGAATAAAAATTTTTTTTTAAACTTCTTGGTATGATTATGTCAGCACTAAATAGAACATTGGCATTTACTGTTCACAACCAACAATAGTGACAACAACTACAACAACAACACTCTCCTTTCCAGGAACGTAAATCTTAACCAAATCAAGATGATAACGACGATAGTAACCAAACAACAATGAATGAAATTAAACTATTTGTTGTTGGGTTCTCTCTTTCTTTTTTAAAAAACTTTTGGTTCTTTCTTTCATCCTTTCCTGATGATAGTTAGAAAAAAGATGAATATGAATTTATAGTTTAATGATAGATAGATAGATAATGACATTATCGATTTTGTTATTATCGTAGATGAACAATAACAACAACTTAAATAATTGACCAACCAACCAACCAACAACGAAGAATTTCAGTTTTTACTATTGGGATTTTATTTTTTATTTTAACAATAGATATATATCAATGAAACTTGATTCTAATATAGTCAGTTTTCGAAACTAAACACTACTACTTCTAAATGAAATAAAGTATTTTGTATTATTTCATTTTGGAAACGTATAACTACCCGATGATCTATATTTATAAAGAAATAACAGAAAGCATTCTTGATCAACAGTTGCAACTTTTCCCTTGGCCAGGAATATAATCAATTGGTCAATTTGAAAGTTTATTCCGAAACAACAGCATTTACCAGAACTACCAATGCCACAACAAATACTATTTTTTCATTACATCATTATCAACATCATCTTAATATTTAAATATGAATTAAGAAAAAAACTTCAAATCTTAAATCTTGCAAAAAGCCGACCAAAAATCGTAATTGATTCTCAATTCAGGAACAACAACAACAAAAAAAAAAAAAAAAAAACTGTGTTTTTAAAGTTAAGGTGTGAATTTTCTTGGTGATTGATTGATTGATTGATTGATTGATTGACGGATCATTCGATTTTTTTTATGAAAAAATAAATGCAGGTCAGGTCATGAAACAGATATTGTTGTTCCTCGAATGGGAAATTACAACTACCACCACTACCACCACCACCACAACAACAACAACAAACTTTTGAATATGAATCATATAAAGTTTAATTGTTGATTTTTAAGATTTGAATTTGAATTAATTTATATCACGATTCTCTGAAATTTTGGGATATAATATATATCCCCACCCCAAAAAAACAAACAAACAAACAACAAACCAATTTCCACTTCCCTTTTTATTATTATTATTATTATTATTACTATCAAAAAAAGCGTAATTATATATTTAATTCATATAATTTGAAAATTAAAAAGAAAAAGAAAAGGATTCAATTGAATTATACTTGATTCTATAATACCCAACAACAAAAAAAAAAAAGAAATATAAACAAACCTTACTTACTTAGCTAATTAGTATATTATTATTTTCAAAAATAAACAAGTAGTAGTAGTAGTCATAACATCCCCGTATATGTCATCATCACCGTTGATATCATTATTATCTAATTAATGTGCTACCAACTGTTTGTTTGTTTGTTTGTTTGTTAAACCCCACACACCTACACCCATCCCCATATAGAATTGCAATAATAATAAAAAAGAGGATATTTATTTACGTAAAATCTCTGTCAACTTCTTGGTGTAGGTGGGCAAGGTAGGTAGGACGTATCAAGAGTTTAATTGGAATAAAAGTTCATTCTGCTTCTGCGTCATCATTATTTTATTTTTAGGCAATAAAAAAAATGGAGAAAATGACGGAGTTTGGGTTGTTGTTCGTCTTCCCGTGAGAGAGAATTTACAAAAAACAGTGAATACAATCTAAATTATTTTTTCAATCTTTTCTACCAACTGTGTACTATAATTGTCACCAAGAATCAGTAGGATAGTTATTTAGACTATTTTTTTTTTTTTCATTAATCATATTTGCCTATTCACTAGTCAAAAAGAAGAAGATGTTTTCGATATTATTTGTTTTTTTTTTTTTGCAAGTTGAATTTCTTAAAATTTCTTAAAATCTTGTTTGCAATTTTTAGGGAAAATAAAATTTTAGGTCATTGATTGATACTTGTCTAAACAACAACAATTATCTTTCATTTCATGAGTTACAAAAATATTCAGCCATAAATTCGTATCTATATATTGTTTTTGGAGAAGAGAAGAGAAGAGAAGAAAAGAGAAGAAAAGAGAAGAAATTGATTAATTTAACTTTTCTTCTCTCTTGTTGTTGTTGTTGTTACATATACCAGCAAACACGAGGGAAGAAAGAATTAACTTAAAAAAGTTTATAAATCTTGATCTTGATATGGACATAGAAACGAAAAAGGATAAACAACAAATGACATAAAATAACAACGGAACAACAGTTTAACCCAAGAAAATTTTAGAAATGAATAAGTAAAATTTTATATGTATAATAGAAAGATCTATACGAATGTATCTCAGCCAACCAACCAACCGACCAACCAACTAACTTAACTTAACCTAACGTAACCAGCAAAACCACTCTAATCATTGACTGCGTACCCTTAATAAAACAAACGATAAGTTTAAAGATAATATTAGTTTAGTGATTGTAATGCAAAGCAAAGCAAAGCAAAACTAGAGATTTTATTAATAGAATAATACATTTAGAGGAAAAGGAAATGTAGAGTTAATTACTAAAATCTGTATAACCCCCCCCCCCCCCCCCATCTTTCCTCTAGTCCTAGTAAGTAAAAAAAAAAAAATAAATTTTATTAGATTAAATCTAAAAAAACCCAAAAACTAAACGGTTAAAAAACTAAGACATACATATGATAGGTTAAAAAAATAAGTTAAGTTAATTAGTTACTATTATTGGTAATGAAATTACAACATCAAGAGCAATAATAAGAGGGGGGGGGGGGGGGGGGGGGRWGAAGGGGGGTGACCAGTGATCAGTGATCAGTGATCAGTGACCAGATGAAGAAGAATAATTTTGATCAAACGACCAAGAAAGTGAAAACAAATTGAAAAGAAAAGAAAGAATGAAAGAAGAAATCTCAAGATAACAGTTTTATAACAACAAAAACAACAACAACAAGCATATACGTAAATTAAATTATATTGTTAAGAGGGGGTGGGGGGAGGGGGGACGAGGGAGGTGAGAGTATAATAAATAGAAATAATGCAAGAATAAGTTCAATGATTTCATTTTAAATTAGAAAGAGAGGGGGGGGTGTATGGGGTGGGGAGTGGGAAGATGAATGTATATAATAGTAGTGTGTAACTGATAGATAGTCAATGGATAAAATATTAAACTTAAGTTCAAGTATTGATAACAACAGAGATAGTGGATGATGATGATGATGATCAACTAACTAACTAACTAACTAACTAACTAACTAACTAACTACACAAAAACTATTCGAGATAAGATAGATTAGACTAGACTAGACAAGACAAGACAAGACTAAATAACTCAAGAAGTACGTGTACTTGTGTCAATATTGAAGGAGGGGTAAAACCATAAATTTAAACCTTAATACAGAAAAAAAAAAGCTTATTAATAATAAATAATAAATAATAAAACGTTTTTTTTTTTTTTGGTAAATGCAAGTACTACTACTATTGTTGTTGATGGAGGGTTAGAGTTATGAACAACAATTGAATAATTCCGTCCGTCCTTGTTATAATATAATTTATAATATCTGTTCAAACTGACGACAGACAGAACTAAATTAGCTTGGCTTAGCCGAGGGGGTGGTGGAGATCGGGAGATAGTCAATTGAATAAGGATATGTGTATGTAGGTTAACAATTCAAAATAGATATTTAGTAATAATAATAATAATAATAATAACAATAATAATAATAATAACAATATATAAAACTCTATTGCTGTTTAAATAATCCTTTTTTTTAAAAAAAAAAAACATCTATACTTACACTGTTACAAGTAAAGTAAAGTATATTCAAGTAAGACACACAAGAGATGAGCAACTACAGTAGTAATAGTAATAGTAATAGTAGATATATATTTTATCACCGTATAATTACACAAACGTGGAGAATTGATAATAGGTTTATCCACTCACTCACTCACTGACTCACTCACTCACTCTCTAAATCTTTTTTTTCTTTTTTAAACTTTTGTGTAAATTTATTATTATTATAATAATTTATGAAATCAATCAATCGATTAACCGTTGTGGTTGTGGTTGTAGTGGTTGTGGTTAATTGTTACATACACGCACATACTTACTTACACACGCGCAAATAAATAAAGAAGATAACAATGTGGTACATGAAATTACACAAAGTAGAAAAGAGAGTGGGTGAAAAAGTTAAAACTAGAAAATAAAATAATCTTACCATAATGAAAATAAAAAATAAACTTTTACTCATCATGCATGGGATAAACATGGGATAAGTTAAGTTTATATGCAGATTGAGTTAAAAAGAAAAACTCCAAAAAAAAAAGAGAGAGAGAGAGTAGACTAAACGATTTTAAATCAACTGGAAAACTGTGGTGGTTGGTAGTAGTAGTGGAGAAAATTACATTTCCCCTTTTCTCGGGGGGGGGGGGGGTTTTTTTTTTTTGTTTTTTCCTGGGTTTCTTTTTCATTTACATTAAATCCCATTTCCGATTTCACAATTTATTTTTAACTATATATATATACTGTCTACTGTTCTAGTACTTTCTTTCTTTCTTTCTTTCTTTCTATTCTTTCTATTCTTTCTTCAAACCCAACTCCCCCCTTTTTTTTTTTCAATTGATTATTACTATTACATATATATAGATCTTGTTTTATTTTATTTTACTTCAATTGTTTATTGATTATCAATCTTTTCACTTATTCAATCCTTCTTCCACCACCCCACCACTACCCCCTCACAATTATATACACAATTTTCAATGTCTTCAACACTGGTAGCCACAACTACCACCACTACTCCCTCCAATTCTACAAGTATTTGTTCATCTACAAGTATTTGTTCAATGTGTAACCCTAACAACAGCCACACATCTTCTAATTTTTATTTACCTACATTATATGAATTATTAGAACATACAACAAATTTAGATTCTCATAAATCAAATCAATCATTATTATCATTCCATGAATATTTAATGTCAAGACATTGTTCCGAAAATTTACAATTTATAATCGACATCAATAAATATTTATTCACCCATAACAGTACTAATAGTAGTTGTAATTCTGGGTTAGTTAATTTGTGGAATTTTATATATGAGAAATATTTAACATTTGATGCTGATTTAGAAATCAATTTACCTTGTCGATTAAAATCACAATTAAAATTAAATCAATTACCAGAATTGAATGTATTAAAAAATTGTCAAAAATATATTTATGATAATTTATTGATTAGTTTATATCGAGAATTTACAAAACTGATGAAACAACAATATGATAAAGAGATGAAAAAAAAGAAACAACAACAACAAGAACAAGAACAAGAAGAGAAGCAACTGAAACAACAGAAGAGTATATCAGAACAATCATCACCAATTAACAAGAATAACAATAATGGCAGTAGTAGTAGTAGTAGTAATAGTACTGGAAGTTTTACTCATTTTAAACATTCATTATCATTGAATTTACCTCGACGTAATAGCAATAAAATCTGCAACAACAAAAATAATCAACACATTAAACATATAGATGATGATGATGAGGATATATGTCCAATATCAAAAGTCAATACATCCATTTCCACAGAAAAAGAAGAAGAAAAAAAAGAAGAAACAGGAAACGTCCATCATAGAAAACAACATTTTATTGGATATGATTATTATACTATTCCTACAATAGAAAGCACATCTTCATCATCATCATCTTCTTCTTCTTCTTCATCGCCTACTTATTTTGACAATCAAAACCATAACAACTCCACACATCATCATCATAATCATAATCATAATGAAGAAAAAGATTGTTTTGTAATTAATGATAATAATTATTTCACTACTTGGTCAATGAATAGAAATAACTCTAGTAGTAGTGGAACTACTAGTGGAACTACTACAAGAACAAATTCTACTTCAACAAGACATAATAGTAGTAGTGGTAATAGTAGTGGTAGTAGTAATAATACTAGTAGAGGATCTTCAATTGGATCGATATTTATGGATAATTCAATTCAATATTTTAATAATAAAATGAAAAAATTCAAATTTGGAAGTAATTAATGGAGTCAACAAAAACTGACAACCAACAATCAACAACCAACAACAAATAAATAAATAAATAATTAATTAAATAAATAGTGGTTTTAACTGATTAATTAATAGGGAATTTACGTATATAATAGAGAGAGAGAACGGTAAATGAGACAGAGAGATGATGATGATGATGATTTAATTATAAGATGAAAATTCAAGTGATAGAAGAAAATTATGAACAACAACAACAACAACAACAACAACAACACGATTATTAATAGGATGATATGATGATGATGATGATGATGATACCAATAATTATTAAAAAGAATGGGATTAATAATACATTTTTATGTTTTATGTTTTTTTTTTTTTTAGGTATTTATAGATTTTTGCTTAATAATACAGTATTGTAAAGAGTTTAAGGTTAAGGGGGTAAGGGATGCTGGTTCTATATAGATTTAATTTGATAGTTTTTGGCTATTTTATGCTACACCAAGACGTTACATTTAATAACAAATAAATAACAAAATCCAAATATAAAAGCAAGCATTAATTAATAGGGGGTTAAAAAGAATTATAAGACATTTAACGGTCAATCATAATTAATAAAATGTAACTCAACCCCAATTCAAGGATATACATATTAAATGGGAATTAACGATCTTCGGTTATCAATACATACATACATACATATATACGTATACAACAGCCTACACAGCCCACACAATCCATACATCTCCGCTCATCCCGCTTATGCCGCCTGCACTTGGCCCAAATCGTTTCTAGTTCCCCCCCCCCCCTCTTTCATTTATTTTTTTTTAAAAAAAAAAATCCAACGGTTAACGGTTATATGTATAATTACATAACCATAACCATAGCAATAGTCAATAGCAATAGTCAATAGTCAATAACCGTAATCAATAGTCCTTGGCAAGGCTTGACTTGATGGGATCTATCTATCTATAATATAATATAATATAAAATGTTCATCTAACGTATATGCATACCAAGAAAAAAGAAAAAAAAAAAAAAAACTAAAGAAGACAACGTAAAATTAAAATGGAATACCGATCAATTTATCAATTTATCAATCAATATAACATTAAATACACACAAAATTATATGATACATAAACGTAAAGTAATGGAAAGGGGAGGAGGGAGGGATGAAGGGAGGGAGGGATGAAGGGAGGGATGATGAAATTTGAAAATTAGTTTAATATAAAAAAAAATGCTAGATTTCCATAAGAATTGATTAAAGTTGATGATGATGGTGGAATAATGCTTTTTTTTTTTATTTTTTAATTGCTATTGTTCAAGAATTCGTATTAGTAGTAGTAATAGTAGTAGTTGTTAGTACTTTTTGATAATTATTAAGAAGGAGGGAAAAAGTGCTGCTGCCTAGCCTAGTATAATGAATTAAATGTTTGTGGTGATGTCAACGGATAAGTCTTCGGATCGAGTTTAAGAATAAAATTAAGATTAAGAGTTTCTTCCTTTTCCTCTTCCTCTTTCTTTTCAGAAATAAGACCTTGATGGTTTTAACCACAGAACATAAATACAAATTTTATAGTAAAAAATAATATGTGCTCTCCACATATAGAGATAAGAAAAGAGTAATCTAAAATGGGTTCATAACCAATAATTGGCTAATTGGTTTGTGATCATTTAGCCTACCTAAAATGATAAGTGTGTGTTCAATTATAAGCAATCAAACATATAAAACACACACACACACACACACACAAAAAAAAATAGAATTAACTAATCAAAAAATTCAAGTGGATCTACATATATCTTAGACAATATTTCTACAAGATGACAATTACATCATGATCATCATGATCATTATTATTATCATGAACTACTTGACAACAATTTTTAAGTATCACTGCCTTATTGTGATATATCTTCTCAGAATCCTTTGATTGGTAGGATTTAAATCACAATTACGTAAACCCCTGCCCCCTGCTCCCCATTTCACCATCTGAAAAAGTTGTTTCTTTAATGTGTAGGTTCATTAATCTTTTTTGGTCTTCTTTTTCAATAAGAAGGTTTTTATATTAATCACAAACTATAGATGGATAGATAGATAGATAGATTGAAAAGGGATATTGTACAAATAATTATCATGGTTATAATATATAATAAACTAAATAAATATACACACCAAGAAATTAGATATGTTTGTCTCTCATTTAACTCCCTTTAATTAAGATAAATCATAACTCTATGATCATTATTCTTATCATTACCATTACCATTATCGTTACCATTACCGTTACTATTACTATTACTACTAATAATAGGAATACTATCTGTATATGATTGAGTAAATTCATGAATTTTAGAATAAAAATTATTATTATTATTATTATTAAGATCATTCTTACTTGACGCAAAAAAGCCATTATATCTACTGCTACCACCACCCTGGCCTGAATAATTTCTTGTTATTGATTCAAATACACCGATTAATTCTAATGATATTGAATATAAATAAATTAATAATATCATGATGATTATAATTATGGTTAAATATTTAATAAAATTTGTCAATTTTATAAATGTTGGTGAAATAGTAGGTTTAGAATTACCACCACCACCACCACGACCACCACGACTACCACTATGTTTTTTTTCATCTCCATCTTTCTCTTCATGTTTGTGTTTATCTTTCTTTGTCGTATCTGTTAACCCTGACTTTGATCCATTTGTTGTGGCATTCAATTTAGATATTAATTTAGTTTTCAATTTAGTTTTGAATTTAGTTCGTGATTTTTTCCATCTAGCATCAAATCTAGTAAGTGAATTATCTCTTGGTTTTAAATGTTTCTTTTTCTTTGAAGAAGGTGTTGGAATTGGATCGGGGATTGGGAAAGGATTTAAAAACAGTAATACATCCATTATAAATAATATGTTTTGCTAAGTTAGAAAAGAGAGCAAAGGGGGAGAAAGAAAGAAAAACAAGGACAAAGAAATGAAAGAAGAAGAAGAAGAAGAAGAAGAAGGGATAAGATAAACTTATTCTATTTATATATATATATATATATCTATAAATATAAACGTTCAGAATATATTTCTTTAGAGGAAAATAGTTTATTATTATTATTATTAAGGGGATCTGATTCAAAAAAAAAAAAAAATGGAATGGAATAGAGTAAATCAAGGATCATCAAGTTATCTTATTTACCCTTTGATTATAAGTTTTTTTTTAAACAAAGTGTTAAAAATAATAATAATAATAATAATTAATCATTAATCATTAATCATTTTAATATTGGGTGCAAAATTCTTGAAACAAACTTGTTAAAGAATTTCTTTTTTTTTTTTAGCCACTAATAGATTTCAACTCCCTCCCCCCTCCTTGCCTTGCCTTGTCTATCAAATAGTATGGTGGTAATAAAGGTTGTTGTCATTACTACAAAAGTTATTACTCATAACAAAAAAAAAACAACAAACAACAAACAACTAAAGACCAATAATAATAATAGTATTATGACAATCAACGACGTTTAATATAAATTGACATGTCAACTCCTCCAAGTTATAATTATTTTTTTCTTTTTTTTCTGTATAAACAAAATAACAAAACCCCAATTATGGATGACGCGACGATGACACACTTTTTTATTAAACATCACATAAACATCATAACAATAGTTTATATTGGATACGTGAAGGAGGAGGTGGTGGAGGAGGAGGAGGAGGAAGTGTGTTGACAATACTACTTGTTAAGGATCATGTAATATAATTTATTTCACACAAAGAACGAGGACGTATTGGTTATATTCTCTTGCCTCTTGTCAACAATAAAGATTGTTGTTGTTGTTGTTGTTATTGTTGAGTTATTTAATTTTTCAATCTTAAAATTCTTTTATAGTTTAGTTTTATTTCCCGTATATGTGGGGATCGTCAAATCAAGATTGACAACTTTTCTTTGAATTTAAATGCATCCTCCGTTATACAGCCCTATTTAAAAACTAAGAAAGATCATACGTCTCATCATTTATCGATTTGAGACCACTTTCCCTTTGAATGGGAGCCACTACAAAGAAGCATTGAATGAACAAAAGAATAACAACCCTAACGGTAAACCCTAACGGCAAACAAGCAAACAAGCAAGCAAGCAAGCAAACAAAAAAAAAAAAAAAGGGATCTGTTGATTGAATTACTCAAAAGGAGACTTGGTATAACAAATCGTTTTCTTCCTTCCTTCTCTCATAATCATAGGAAATCTATATATACCCCTTTTATGAAATAATATTTCACTATGATTGTCTATAGAAAATGTGAATATATATATATATATATATATATATATCATAATAGTAGAGGTAAGGTGATAATCCCCCCAATATGGGTGTTGGGAACAAGTAAGCTTCGTTAAAAAAACCGGTTCTCGCCTTAAAACGGAAACAAACAAACAAAAGAAACAAAAAAAAAAAGAAAAAAAGAAATCATAACCATCAAACTACAAACAAACAAAGAAACAATCAATCAATCAATCAATCATCACAAGTTGCTACATGAAATACGTTTGAAAAACAAAAATATAAGGTGATGTTGTTTTACATGATTTAGATGGAATATATATGTATATATATATATATACTATACTTTTTCCCTGTTTCTTTTCTTACTTTTGTTCAAATACTATTAAGAGAGAATTATAATTTAAATTTATTAATTTTTGACAAGAAATGACGGTAATATTAACAACCAATGGTGTTGAAAATATTGATTTGAAATCATTATTATTAAAATTGCCATCAGAAATCATTGATTTAATATTCAGTTATGTTAATCTTGGTAAATTACGACAATTGGAAGAAATATTAGAATCATCTTCTTCTTCTTCTTTAGAATGTTTGATTCAACAATATGTATTGAAACATTTATATTATTCAGTTAAAATTGGTAGTCTTATATTCACTGATTAATGTCATTAATAATAAAGTCAGTAATATAAATAAGGGTAATGATAATGAATATTTTGATATGAATTGTGGGAATAATATAGATGATGAATATGATAAGTTTGATGGACATGAAGATGATCAAATCCCATTTTTCCAAGATTGTTTTGAATTTATTGATAAATGTAATAATTCACAAGGATTAATATCACCTCATATATTAAATTTTGAAAATATTGGTGATTTAATAATATTATCAATGAAAACAAAAACGTCGACAATTATTACAAGATTATTACAAAATAAACAAATTAATGTTTCGGCAAGATTATTAGATGGGATAATACCAAGACATTTACATAATACTAATTATCCAATTGATTATCATTTACAAAATATTCAAATCAATAAATTAGAAATTAATCCATTAGTTTTCCTTGCATTAAATGAATCTTCCAAAAGATATTTTTTCAATAAAAGTACCGATTTAATTATTATTAATAATAATAATAATAATCATACATCATCAGCATCATCATTTATTGGATTAAATGAAATGTATATGATATTATCAGTTATTAATTCAATTGGTGGTAATATTAATGAATTAATTACGAGGAATGAATATAATAATAATAATTTAATGACATTACCATTACCAAACCTGATTAAAAAATTGGCAATTACTTTTAATTATTATCAACAAAGAAATGAAGAATTTATTTATTTGAATATAAATCAATATTTATCTGTTGGATTAACTCATTTATCTATTAGATTTCCTGAATATTTTAACACTATTAATAATAATGAAGAAGTGCAAGTGCAAGCGCAAGTGCAAAATGCTGCTGCTGATGCTAATGCTAATGCTAATGATGATGATAAGATGATAATTGATTTTCAAAGATTCATTAATTTGAAATATTTAAAATTTTATGATATAACTTTTGATATTGAATTTATATTACCAAATGATTTGAAATATTTATATTTTAAAAATTGTTTACCTAATAAAATATATTTTCATGAATTTTTTGAAGAAAAAGATTTAAATTTTAATAAATTAGATTCATTTATTTGGGAATCACCACAAATCAATCTAGATATGGTTAAATTTGATAATATCGATGCTTATAATAATAAT
Source organism: Candida albicans SC5314 (assembly GCF_000182965.3). Taxonomy (NCBI): domain Eukaryota; kingdom Fungi; phylum Ascomycota; class Pichiomycetes; order Serinales; family Debaryomycetaceae; genus Candida; species Candida albicans. The sequence goes on along the minus strand of NC_032096.1, from coordinate 1,402,996 downwards.
TATTATTATTTATTGATTCATAATGGTATTGGGTTAAAAAATTTGAAAATTCCTCAGTGTATGATAAATTCAATTTTATCAAAAATTGATAATAGTAGTAGTAACCAAATTACTGATTCATTTATTGTGAAAAAAGTGGTGGAACTACCTTCAAGTTTACAAAAATTAATTCTTTATAACCATACCCAAAATGACAATAATAATGAAGATGATGAACAAGAAGATGAACATGAACAAGAAGATGAACAAGAAGATGAACATGAACATGACGATGACGATGACGATGTACATCAACATCAACATGGTAATATTGATAGATATTGTTTTCATTTTAAATACTTGTTCCCATTTCATTCCAATTTGACATCATTAACTGTTGATGGAGTCAATGTTGTCAATTTCCATAATTTTGATAATTTAATTAACTTAAAGACATTAAACATATATAATCAATTTAAATCATGTCATAAAACTTTTGATTATAAATTACCTATTAGTTTAACTCGATTAATTTTCGATCATTGTCATTATCAACAATATTTAATTGATAATAGTACTAATAATAATAATAATCTTTATAATTTAAAATATGTTCAAATTACTAATTGTGGATTAAATAATATTGATCAATCAATTTTAAAATTACCGGATAATGTTGAAGAATTGAATCTTAATAATAATTGTATTGGTATAATTGATAATCCATCAAACCAAAACCAAAACCAAAATCAAAACCAAGAGATAACAATCGATAAGATTTTTCCTAAAAATTTGAAAACTTTACATCTTTGTTATAATCAATTAATGCATGTTAAATCATTACCGTCATCATTGATTTCATTATATTTGTCTCATAATCAATTAAATCAACAACGATTTATGGAACCTTCAACGTTGGTTTTATCAAATTTGAAACATTTAGATTTATCATATAATATATTCAACTTGAATGAACTTACTACAACTGATAGTTTCTTACAATCAACTACAAATTTAGAGACATTGAACTTATCATCAAATTTAACTACAACAACAACCGCAATCACAACCACTAACATAACCAACATAAATACAAATTCTATAGTAATTGGCAATTGTTTCCCATCTAGTTTAATTGAATTAAAATTATCCTATAATAATCTCAAATATCTCATTAGTGGTGGTGGTGGTGGTGGTGACGGTAATGGTGGCGGTTTTGAACAATTTTTACCTAATTTACAACATATTGATCTTTCTGGAAATCTTCTTGGTGATTCATTAAATAAAGGATTTTTACAAACTTGGAAAAATCTTTATCATCATCAAAATGAACAAATTATTATTATTGATGAATTGAAATTTGGTAATAATATTAAAACAGTGAATTTATTAGGTAATAGATTATCAAAGAATACTATACGTGATTTAATGAATTATCAATTAATGAAAAATCCAAAATTCCGATGTTTAATAATTGAAAATTCTTTAATTCCCCAAGATTTATATAAGTATATTTCACAAACTTATATAATGGAACCTATAAATAATTAAAGAAGAAGAAGAAGAAATAGAAGAAGAAGAAATTTGGGTTTTTTTTTTTTTTTTTTTGATTCTTGAGGAGGATAATTATAAAGTATATTATAATATAGATGTTGATAATAACTATTCTTTTGATTAGATAGATTTGTTTCTAATAATAAGTTTTCGTATAATTCTAGCTCAGCGTAGACAAAACTTGGGCGGAGGGGARGGGGAGGGGAAGGGGGGGAAAGGAAATGACTAAGATATTCAATGATAGCTCTAGTTCAATAATAAAACCTAATTGTATAACAATTTTATCATCTACCTTTTGTATTACCTAATACAATGTAGTTGTTGTTTCATGATATTGAATGATTGATCCTTTCCTTGATAGTTATATGCAGGAATCGTGAAATTAATATTTTTAACCTCCGCCTCCCTTCCTTCCTTCCTTCGTTTTTTCTTTCCTCCGTCTTTTACTTTCTTCAACCTTCTTTCCAAATTCCATCAATCTTTCCCTTGTTTTCATTACATCGATACTTATAATAATAATAATAACCTTAATCAAATAAATCATATATTTACAACACTTAGACTAACACTAACACTAACACTTAAACCTATAATAAACTTATATTTTACTGATGTCTTCATATACTGAATTGCCACAATCAGCACCACCATATTCTGAAGGCGAGTCAGGATCACCACCACGTCAATTTGGTGATAATATACCTGATGATTTCAAATATTCTGTTTCGGTAGCATCATGTGAATTACCTTTACGACAATTATTTATTAGAAAAGTATATCTGTTATTAACTATACAATTAATGGGTAGTGTTATTATGGGATTTATTATTCGATCATCGGATCTGTTTAAAATTTGGGCGATGACAAACACTTGGTTATTGATTTTATCATTTATTGGATCAATTGGATTTATGATTGGTGCATTTTTCAAAGCTCGTTCATATCCAATCAATTTAATTTTATTGGGTGGATTCACTATTTGTGAAAGTTATACTTTAGGAGTTGCTTGTGCATTTATTGAAAGTGGTATATTAATTGAAGCAATATTATTAACTTTAATTATATTTATTGGTTTGACTATATTTGCATTCCAAACAAAATATGATTTTATAAGTTGGCAAGGTACCGTAGGAATGATGCTTTGGGGTTTAATTGGTTGGGGGTTTGTTATGATGTTTATCCCTCATCAACAAAATTCAATGATGGAAAATGTTTATAGTTTTTTGGGTGCTTTGATATTTTCCATTTATATTATTATTGATACTCAACATATTATGAAAACTTTACATTTAGATGATGAAATTATTGGTTGTATTTCATTGTATCTTGATATCATTAATTTGTTTTTATTCATTTTAAGAATCTTAAATAATAATCGTGATGATTAGGGTATTCCAATTTGTCCGTTTCTCTGTTTGGTTGGTTGGTTGGTTGGTTCGTTGGTTGGTTCGTTGGTTGTTTTTTTTTTTTATATTTTTATAATTGAAGTAAATTCTAATGATACAAAAACCATATAAAGAAGTAAAATTAATGCAAATATAATTGATGTAATGGTTTTATTAATCATATGAGGTTTCAGTAATCGATGTTTTTTAGAAGAAGAAGAAGACTTCGAAGATGATGATGATGATGATGATTTGATAGTTTTTTTATGAGTTGATTTCCCTTTATGTTTCACTCTTTTGAAACTACTTGAAAACAATTTAGCTAGTAATGCCCATTTAATTAGTTTTGTTGGGTAAACAGTCTTGGAAGCAKTTTTGTAATTGACATGATGAAAAATAAGTGTTAATATTTGATTAGAGAAATGAATTTTTAATTTTTGCTAATAAATTTGAAAGGTGAAAGGAATCATCTTATTATATATACAAACTGTCGATCAATCTACATGAATCAACTTATTACGCAAATGAAAATGAAAATGGATAATGAACTTAAATTGTGTAAACTATTAGGTTGGTTGTAGCATCACAATTATTATTATTATCAAATACTCCTTTTTCTCATTAAACATTGTGATTTCACTTAATACAAATTTAAATTTACATGTTTTGTATAAGTTAGAATGTTTTGTGTGGAGGTTTTATGTGTGCATATTTGGTCTTATTGTTAAGATCTAATTGTACATGTACAGATTTAAACCTAACACGATTAAATTAGTTACCAAGTCAACCTTCATCTCCATTGGTTATATTGTTGCTCTATACTACTACTATTATTATTATTATTATTATTATTATTGTTATTGTTATTGTTTGAGTTAACGGCAATGTTTTAATTAAAGTAATACAAAAAGATGATGTAACAGGGTCTCGAAATTTTCTATTTTCTAATATACTACATAAACAATACACCAAGAAGAGTTTTAATAGGACTCTTTCCAAACATTGGAAAGCCGTCTTTAAATCTAGACTTTATTTTTTAACAACTAGTTCCTTTTGTACAATCTGTCAATGATATAATTTATGATATCATACACATAAAGGAAAAAAAAAAGTGTAAATGTAAATGTAAATGTAGATTGTAGATTGACAATTCAACTGTTAAGTATTTGTCATCATTTGTCCTTGTTTAGAATTGGAATGAACTGAGGGGGGGGGAGGAAAATTGAAAAATGTATTATGAAATATAATATTATTGAATTATATCATCAACATTACATTGCTTAGGTGGGTAAGAATGTGGAGAATAGTCATGATGATATTAACTAAAACTTCATATGAAGATAAGAATTAAAAAGGAGAGCAAGCATATGAATGTTCTTTCACATCTTCTCCTATCTTTCTCTTGTTATCATTCCTTCAATTTGGACCTCTCTATAATATGAATTTCAGTTAGTATAAACCTTCTTTTTTGTGTGGGGGAGAAGATAGATTGCTGTTTGTTAATATCGCTGATCATTTCCAATATTATTAGTATTTCTTTCTTTCTTTTCCTCATTGGTCTGTTTACGCAGGGTCTTATAACACGTTTAATCCTCTTTTTTTTTTTGCAACTTCCCCAAAAACAGTAATTAGATTGTTGTTATTTGCTCCCAACCTTGTTTCTGCTACTTTGAGGAATCATTGTTTTATTTTGCTTGAAATAATCTAGCTTATGTTATTGTGGTATTGCAAAATCCAATTTATTGCATATCTATTCAGTTTCTATTTATGATAAAAACCATACATATTTTCTACATAGTATGAAATTGAGCATCTATAATCCGTGTTATAAGTTTATAAAAACAAGAGTTGATAGGTACAAATAATTCATTATCCAATAAGAAATTAGTCTCAAATTTCATCAAATTCTTCACAAAAATGTGAACTTCAGGAAAATTGTTCCATATCCCCTTTTCCATCTCACCACACAACCCAAACTCACTTAAGCATGACCCTGATTGCGTCTCTGGTGTTCATCGAAATAGAAATTACGTAAATGTAGATAAGAACTGATCATGGATTTAGAGTCTTGACTTTTTGGAATGCCGAGGGCTGAGTTCTTCTTTTTATCTTTCTTTGGTTTTGCGGCAACTATTGACGAATTTTGGAATTTCTTTTTTCACAAATTTGAGTCACCGAAATACTGCTACTACTACCACTACACCTCAAAAAACAAATGACAATCATCATCATCATCATCAAGGCTGAGAATTGAATAGTGTTGAACTTCTAGAACAAGGCTTAAAAGAACAAGTTACAAGCAGAAAGAAAATAAATGACTACCAACTCCCATCGATAGGGGGGTAGAGCTATATTGTTGATGGCAAAAAGAAAGGGCTACCAAGAACAAACAGAGAAAACAATCGAATAGCTTAAATTAGAAACAATAAATAAAGATTCAACAATATGTGTATTTGATATATCAAAGCATTAACGTTACTAATTATGGTGAAAACGGATTTTTTTGTTACATCGTATCGTATAAATTGTAACGATGAGGAAAGATCTAAATTGTAAATCCCATTATCTATAATCTATAATCTATAATCCCCGTTATTGCCACTATTGGTGCTTATCTCATAGTATGAGGACTAATCAATTGACCAAATTTGGTTTATTAATTACTTGTTAGTCATGATTTCAGTGGCTGAGTTTTATGCACCGGTCCGAATTGTTCTTTCTTTTTTTTCTCTGTTTTCTTTTTCTACCCACCCACCCAACCACCCCTTAAATTTCTTATTTCCTTGCGTTTTCAATGAACCGCAATAGAAACAGAGAAGGATTCTGTTGTAATATCAACGAGACAAGTTAAAATCCTAGGACTGTAACAATAACATCCAATGACGTATATTGTTAAGTATAATATTAGCTTCTGTTTTGCTGTGCCTCCTTGGATTTAAATTAGGGGGGGTGAGTAGCCAAAATCAGTTTTCTATCAAATAAGAAATTAAACTATTTAATAGAAGCAATCTCCCAACTTTCTTATGTTTTCAATTTAACATCATATTTTATAATTAACTAAATTATCAATTATCATGTTTCTTCATAATTTATTAAATAAACATCATCAACATAATCAACCACATCACCCACATCATCACCATCACCATCACCATCATCGTCAACATCATCATCATTATGATGATATGAAACATAATATTTACTCAAATTATTATCCTGGTCATACTTATGCTGCTGCTGCTCCTCCTCCAGGTAGTCCACCACCAGAATATGGGTTCAATCATTCACCATTTAATGCCCATCATCATCATCATCATAATCATAATCGTCGTCATTCATTTGGTCCTCATCATGAACATGGCCACCACCACCATGAACATCATGGACCTCATCATCATCGTTGATTCTATTAGGTTGCAAATAAGTTAGTACTTCAAAAGGTATTTCATTTGATTTTAAATTTTCGGTTTTTTCAAAATTAATTTGGATTTTATTTGAGAAAGGTTATTACTGTTATTCATATTTGTTTTGTTTTTTAGATTTTATTATTATTATTATTATTATTATTATTATGGTGTGTCGATTATATTATTAGGTTGTTATTATTACAATTGTATAGTAGGTGACATTTTTAGTTTGTTCATTGGGTATATATATTATAAACATTTATAAAATTTATAAAATTCGTATAGAAATTAAATAAAATAAAATAAGAGGGGAAGATTTTTGTTAGAATAATCATTTTCTGTAAATTACAATCATTTTAACTATCAAATTGTACATTGAAATCTTATAAAACAAATTACATATATTATATATTAATATTATTAAGAGTTTTTGGAAATATGGAACTATAATGAGGGAAAAGGAGAAGGGGAAGGAAAAGGGGAAACGACATTAATTATACAACAAAAAAGGACAAAGTATTATTAGAAATTAAATTTGAAAATAAACAAGAAATAAACCTCACAATTAATTAAACATGTACTGAACAAATGGAGTAAAACAAATATTGGTCTAATTATATCATAATAAATTGTCCATTGTTTGTAATATTTTTCTCTTTTTATTATTATTGGTCGTGGTAGAATCTTGTGGTGATGTATCTTCAGGAACATTACTTTTTGATCTTTGTAATGTTGGTATTCTTGTGGGTGAAGGAGATTTGCCCGTAGCACCACCACCACCACAAGCAGTATTACTTCGATGTAATTTAATTGGTTTAAATTGATTATTGGGCATATTCGCTGTTGTTATGGGTATTCTTGAAGATTCTTTAATGGGTGATATTTTCATGGTATTGGCATCAAATTGTTGAATTTGGGTTAATTCTTGATTAATTTTAGTTAAATTATTATTCATTTGATTATGATATTGTTGTATATCATTAGTTATACCATTTATTGATGACGTCAATTTAGGTTTTAAATCAAATGGATTTATCTTATCCAATTGTGAATTATTATCTTGTTGGAATTTATTTATTCGCTCACATATATCATTATTATTAATGAATTTTTGTAAATTGGTTTGACAGTCGTGATGGAATTTATTATTATTATTCAAATCAGTTTCTAGTTTTGGTAATAAACAGTTGATTTGACTATTCCAAGAATTTTCCATTTTCAATACATTTTCTCGTTCTTTCGAGATTTCTTCATTGGATACAGTTTTATATTTATCCATAACATTATTCATTGTCGTTTTTAATTCTTTAGTCATAATTTTTTTGAAATTATCAACTAATATTGGTAAATTCTCTCCAAGAATGTTGCCAAGTTGAGAATTTAAATTAGTTTCAATATTATGTAAATAATCATCTTTTAAAAATCCGGATAATTTTTCATTAATAATTTTGAAATCTTGTATCACTTCAAAAGTCTTGTTATAAAATTCTTGTTGAAATGTTAATAAATTATCAAAATTTTTTTGGAATGTAGATATATAATTAGTTAAATCTTCATTCACTATATTTCCAACTTGTGATTGATAATTTTGCAAATTTGTTTCAAGTTGTTGTTTATATTCATCTAGATTTTTGGTGAATTCCAATTGGAAATTAGTTAATTGATCCACAGATTTATTGTCTTGTTGTAAATTTCTACTTTCATTTACTAACCCAATTGAAGTATGTAAATGATTCGATAATAAATTAACTAATAATTCAGCTGAACTCGACGATTTTTCAAATGCTTGTTTCAATTTATTATTCAACTCACATATGGTTTCTTGATTAGTTTGATTTAATCCAACTGCTTTATGATATTTAGTTTCCAATATTTGTAATTTCAGTTGATAACTTTGTAGTTGTTGTTTCAAATTATCAATTTCTTCTTTGGCTTCTAATTTAGTGAATTCTAATGTTTCAATTTTCGCTTGTAACAGTTCTAATTTTAATCTATCTTCTTTAGCCCCCGTTTTCAATGATTCATTTTCTTGAATCAATTGATCATAGTTTTCTGGATCTAAATAAACACCATTTTTATTCCTGGTAGCAATTAAATCCATATTTAATAACGTTAATTCTTGGGCCAAATTCTTAACCAATGTCTTTTTCATGATTATTTCTGAATCATGGCCAATCATGGGGGCATTCTTGATGTTTTTCGCCTTACTAGCATAATCTAATGTCGAACATGTTTCCAGTAGATTGACTTGTGCCGGGGAAATTGTTGCTATTAAAGTAGTCTTAGTGTTACCACCCAATGAATCTTGTAAAATATGAGTTAATTTCGATTCTCGATAAGGGATATGCAGTAATTTTTTCTCATTTAATGAATTTATTACTCTACCCAATGTCAATAAAGATTGGTTTATCCCACCAGCTTCTTTCACAATAGATCCTGACCGACTAATATTTTCTGAACCTGCCAAATCAACTAAATTCATTTTCGAAATTCGATAAACTGATTCTTCATTATCGTTCTCTGATGATGATGATGATGATGATGATATTTTCTGGTACAATTGTACTGAAAAAATAGTATGTGATCTTGATGAGGTTTCATTTAAGTTGGTACTACTAGTTTTCTTTTTCTGTAATCCCATTTTCAAATATTTGATCCCTTGATTATAATTGTTAATAGTATATTCAGTTAAGTTTTGTATCCCAATAGATTTCACTTTATTAGCATTGGTTTTTTCATGAATTCGTAATTTTCGATTATTGCTATTATTGTTGCTTAATAAATCAATCAATTCTTCATTATATATTTCCAAATATGAAATTTTAACCATATAATCATTCTTACTAGTAGCATTGGAGGATAAATTTTGAAATAATTCACCTAATAATCTGGGGATAATACCTGCAATATCTGAATTCTCATCAAGTTTATTATTATTATCCATCCCACTCATAGTATAGGTTTTCCCTGTACCAGTTTGTCCATATGCTAAAACAGTAACATTTATCCCTCGTAAGAAATCTAAAAGTAATGGATGAGCTATTTGGGAATAAATTAAATTTTGATCTGCTTGAGAACCGTAAATTTGATCAAACTTGTATGTTCGTTTCAGGTTTGTGTCTAAAGATGAAGCGCTGGTATTCGGTGTTGCCCCAGCTGTATTATTGGAGTTGGTGGTGGTGGTATTATTGGTGGTGGTTGTGGCCGTTGCCCTAGTATAACCTTGATTGATGGTAATATATGGTTCTGTGATAGAATAATTATCATTAGTCAATTCAACAACTATAGGAGATTTAGCAGCAATCTCTTGAGAGTTCCTTCCTCGACATCTAACAACAACTTGGATATTTGACATTGATGATAATGCTGCTATGAGTATTAATTTAACTGAAATCACAAGATGAAGAATGAAAACAACAACAACAAAGAGAAAGAGTTTGGCAACGGGAGAGGAAGAGAAAGTGTAAACAAAAACAAACAACCAAAAAAATTTACACCAAAAAAAAAAATTAGAAGTCGTGATTGAACTATATGCAGGCCACTATAAGAAGATATTAAAACTACTCTGATTGAATGAATGAATGATTATATAAATCCCTCTTTTCTCTCAACTTATAGCCTTAATCAAAGAAATCATCGTCATCTTCATCATCATCAGCAGCTATATTTTTCCTATTGAAAGTTATTTTTGTTTGTTGCTTTTGTTGACTATCTCTACTTAATCCATCTAATATTTGCACAATATCTTTTTCACCAAGTTTTTGATGTATTTGACCCATTGAATATAATTTAATAATATAATTTTCTACTGCTTGAGCTCTATCGGGTCTAACAATCTTTACACGACTTAATCTTTCTCTAGCTTCATTAGTTAAGACTCGATTTAATATGGTTATGGTCATATTCTCTTGTGCCAGGTCTTGTGCGCCACCCGAAGAAGAAGAAGATGGATTGGTACTACTGCCACCTCCGGCAGCATTTCTTTGTAATTCTGCTAATCTTGCTTGTCTAATAGCATTTAATTCTGCGTCATCCATAATGTATAGTTGTGAATGAATGGAGAAGGAGTAGTATTAAAATAATTAGTGTGGATAGAGTAGTCAGTCAGTCAGCCAAGTGAATAGGGAAGTAAGGAAAAATTTTGGTCACATTTAACACGAACTTCTTGATCAAAGAAGAAGAAGAAGAAGAAATTTTTTTTCTGTCATCACGTGCACGACCTTTAAATCAATTGACAATTCAAAAATTTTGAACAACAACACAACACAACTCATTCTCTTTCTCTCTCTCTCTCTCTCTGTGAAAAAAAAAAAGAAAGAAAAGGACAATAAAGAAATCAAACAATCAATTAAACAATTAAACAAAGTTAAAACAGGAACTTTTACTATTCAAGTTCAAATTGAAAGAGAAAGAGAAATAGAAAGAAAAAAAAAAAATTTAGTTCAAATTGGAATCTTGTCTTATTTAGTTTCATTTCTATATATCTTGTCCTCATATACTATCAACATTTAGATTGATTTGAATCCAGAATCAACAATTTCAACAATTCTTCAGATTTTGATATAGTGTATTCTATTTGAGATACTTTACTACTACCAATACAGTCACATAATTACATATATAAATATATTAAGAGTGGGTTTTCGGAACATTTTCCTCCTAGATTTAATATAGAATCCCTTTCCCCTAATTTTTTTTGCATCAACATTTACTTAAAAACTTCAACCCCACCAACTCCTAACCCTAATATTTCCCCTTTCTTTTTTTGCATATAAGACTCCCACAATGAGTTCAGATAAATCAAATTTACTAAAAAAATACAAGATTGTCTTTCTTGGTGATCAAAGTGTTGGTAAAACATCATTAATCACCAGATTTATGTATGATACATTTGATGAAACTTATGCTGCCACGATTGGAATTGATTTTTTATCGAAAACAATGTATTTAGAAGAAGGTAAAACCATTAGATTACAATTATGGGATACTGCCGGACAAGAAAGATTTCGATCATTAATACCTTCATATATTAGAGATTCTCATGTTGCAGTAATATGTTATGATATAACCAATAAAAAATCATTTGATAATCTTGATAAATGGATTAAAGATGTTAAATTAGAACGAGGTGATGATGTAATAATAGTATTAGTCGGTAATAAACTGGATTTAGCTAGTGATAAACGACAAGTTAGTTTAGATGATGTTGAAAATTTACAAATTAAAATTGGTGCTAAATTTTTCATTGAAACTTCAACTAAAGCAAATCATAATGTTAAATTATTATTTAAAAAAATTGCTCAATCATTACCTGATTTTAATCAAGATTCCAATGATAAATCAAATGATAATAATAATAATAATAATAATAATCAACTGGAAACTATTGATATAACTATTGATAATACTGCACCAAATCCTCAAGGTACCAGCACATGTTGTTAGACTAGAATCTTAGTGTAAGAACTAATAAAAAAACAGAGCAATGGGTAGATAATATTCTAAGTATATTAACAGTTCATACAACAACAACCCACACACACACATATATATACTATATATATATATCACTTATTTAATCAATTAGATCAAATTCCCAATTTGCCGACTGTATACGAAGTTTTAATTTATCTAATCTCTCATTCATTTTCTTTCTTGTCTTGTCATATGCAACCACGTCAACATGTGACACATCAGCAATCTTCTTGGTCGAATACAGTTTTGTAATAATACCATTATGAATTATATCATCTGTCACATTGATTTGTCTTTCTAAATCATCAATATCAGCAATAGCTTGTGTCATTGATCGAAGTGGTTCTTCATTAGACTTATTATCATCATAGGCAAACTTTATTTCATTATTGGTTCGTTGTATTTTAATAGTTATATCAGTAATTAATTTATCAATTTCTTCATATTGTTCAAATAATTCATTAGGATCAAATGGAGGGTTTTCGCCAGTTTGAGCTTGACAACATTTAAGAATTAATGATTTAAGTTCACCAGCATCTCTTTCCAAGTTCTTTTTTAAATTTAATGCTTCAGCTAATTTCATCTTCTCTCACAAAATATAATATAACTCAATTATTGGTTGTAAGATTATATAGAATAAAGTATATGAAAATGAAAAAAAAATGGGGTGAGAGGTAAATGTATCCGAATTTATAATTCTGTTGATAGCGGAGAAAAGTATAATTTTATTTTTTTTTTGGTAGTTCGGTTGTAGTTCCTCTTTGCTTTATTCCCCTATGCACCCTGGCATACACAAAAGTCAATTGATTGCTTTCTCTTGTTAAGGCTTTTGGGGTTGGGGTTGGAGTAATTGTTGTTGTTGTTGTTGCTGTTCCTGATACAATGGAATAGAGATATGACTAATTGGTATTGGTATGTTTATGTTTACACAACACATATGAGTCAACGAAAAATCAATTGGCTTGATCTGACTTCTCCTGGAACTAAATTCTATAATTTCATCAACAATTGTAGGCAAATGTAGACAAATGTTGTGGTTTCGTCTAGCTCAATATAACCATCAAGGTTTTTTAAGCCTCCTTCCTTCATTATTTTTGCCTCTTGAAAGGCATTTTTGATGTAACAAAGTGATTCTACAATTGTTGCGAGCAAATTATTGGCAAACATCTTTTGTGAAAGAATCATAACCTTCCATTCGTTTGTTCGTTTTGTTAGCTAATTGGCTGATGGATTCTTTAGTTGCTATGAATACTGCTGCTCTGTTTTCAAAATCCTTTTGTTGGGAAGGCTCTACCGATTGAGGTTTAACTTGTATTATCGTGTAAGTGTTTTCCTGACTCCGAATTTCTGTCTATAAATAGACCTAGAAAAGTTCACTTTTTTTCAAATTTTTTTTTATTCCTTCTCTCTTTTTTCTAATCCTCATTAACAAAACCATATTCAAACAAATCAATCATTTTATGCATTGAGTCGTATAAATTGTTGTTTGTTGGTTATAGCTTGTTGGTTGATTGATTGGTTGGTTGGTAGTATAAACATTTTCATTACTCTAATGGCCTCCTCAGTAAAGTTGGCTACGGCACTTAAACAACGTGCTATATTGACAAAAGAATTGTCTGAATTAGATGATAAAATACAATCTTCATTGATTCTGCAAGTTGGTATGAAAAAAATCAATGATCCAGATAAATTGTATTTAGATTATGTTGCTAAATCTCAAGAATTGGCTAAATTGGTATCATCAATAAATTATACTAATAATATAACTCCAATTGAAGTTGATTTGACAATGGGAAAGTATGATAATACTATAAAAACGATTAATGATGCATTAATTTGTCGAGACCGAATATTTAAAAAATTACAATTTGTGAAAAAAATATCAACAGCAGGTAAAGAACAACCATTAGATTCCAAAGATGAAATTAAATTTGTATCATTTATTGATGTTGATAAATATGATACTTTGGCCCAAGAATTAAATACTCAATTTGAGAATTTGAATTTGAAATTACAAGAAATAAATTGGCAAGTTGATCTTGTTGAGATATAAAAAGGATAGTGGTGCTGGATCGCCATTGATAATATTCTTTACTTGTTACTTTATGTAAAAGGATTTAAAAAATATTGTTGGTACTACTCGTTTCCTCCCTCCCAAATCGAATAATAGAACTATAGAACCATATCCCCCCTATAATTATTTTATCTGATTTTATTAGTTATAAAGTACAAATCTATTATCAATTGTTTTATTATTTAGTATTTTCCTCCAAAGTTTTGAACTTTTGTTTTTTATGGTTCTAGTTCTTTATTCTTGTTTTTGGGGATTTAGGGTTGCCGCTTGATTTGTTGAACTTTAATTGATGCTTTGTTTAGGCATAGTAATCAAGAAAAGGAAGATAATGAAAGGGTAGGGAATGAGTAGGAGGGCGGGTTCGGGGACAATATACATGTATAGTTACGTACATTAATGTAAATATATTCTTAAAATTCCTAGTTTGTAAAATTAATTGATGGTGTTGTTGTCTTTGTATTTTTAAAGTATTCAAAAATTTTGAGTCAATTTCGTTACCAAATCTTAATGAATAGTAACACGTCTAACCAAATTTCAACAAAAAGTTTCATACGACCAACAACTTATATGCTTTTCAGTATGTATATATCTTCCATATTTTTATTTGTATATGATTGAATTGATAATTGTAATAGAGTTAAAAGAATGAAGAAGAAGAAGAAGAAGAAGTGGGTTTTTGCAACCAACAGAACAGTTAGGTTATTCTTGTGTACACGACCAGATCAAATATGTATGTGAGAGAGAGACGGAAATAGAATTTTCTGGAAAGAAAAAAAAAAAAAAATTTCCTTCCTGTTTTTCTCTCGCCCCGTGTGGGTGGGTCTCTCTCACTGTTGTGTAATTCGTACCAACAATTCCGGAGCCAAATTTCTTTCACCAAATAAATACCCTCTTTTGTTCCTCCCTCCACTTTAAAAAAAAAAAAWTTTTTCACTTACTACTCACACTTTCTTATTTTCTTAATATTATTCACCAACACTTTATTAGCATTAGAATATCATGTTGAGAGTTAATTCTAAATCATCAATTAAAACATTTGTTCGTCATTTGTCTCATAAAGAACTTAAATTTGGCGTTGAAGGTAGAGCTGCCTTATTGAAAGGGGTCAACACTTTAGCTGATGCTGTTTCTGTTACATTAGGTCCAAAAGGTCGTAATGTTTTAATTGAACAACAATTTGGTGCCCCCAAAATCACTAAGGATGGGGTTACCGTTGCCAAAGCCATCACTTTGGAAGATAAATTTGAAGATTTGGGAGCTAAATTATTACAAGAAGTTGCTTCTAAAACTAATGAAAGTGCTGGTGACGGTACTACTTCTGCCACTGTTTTAGGTAGATCTATTTTCACTGAATCAGTTAAAAATGTTGCTGCTGGTTGTAACCCAATGGATTTAAGAAGAGGTTCTCAAGCTGCTGTAGAAGCTGTTATTGAATTTTTACAAAAAAACAAAAAGGAAATTACTACTTCTGAAGAAATTGCTCAAGTTGCCACCATTTCTGCTAATGGTGATAAACATATTGGTGATTTATTAGCTAATGCCATGGAAAAAGTTGGTAAAGAAGGGGTTATCACTGTTAAAGAAGGTAAAACTTTAGAAGATGAATTAGAAGTCACTGAAGGTATGAAATTTGATCGTGGATTTATCTCTCCATATTTCATTACCAACACTAAAACTGGTAAAGTTGAATTTGAAAACCCATTGATTTTGTTATCAGAAAAGAAAATTTCTAGTATTCAAGATATTTTACCATCTTTAGAACTTTCCAATCAAACTAGAAGACCATTATTGATCATTGCTGAAGATGTTGATGGTGAAGCCTTGGCTGCTTGTATTTTGAACAAATTAAGAGGTCAAGTTCAAGTTTGTGCTGTTAAAGCTCCAGGTTTTGGTGACAATAGAAAAAACACTTTGGGTGATATTGCCATTTTAAGTGGTGGTACTGTATTCACTGAAGAATTGGATATTAAACCAGAAAATGCCACTATTGAACAATTGGGTTCTGCTGGTGCCGTTACTATTACTAAAGAAGACACTGTTTTATTGAACGGAGAAGGATCTAAAGATAATTTGGAAGCTAGATGTGAACAAATTAGATCAGTTATTGCTGATGTTCACACTACTGAATATGAAAAGGAAAAATTACAAGAAAGATTAGCTAAATTATCTGGTGGTGTTGCTGTTATCAAAGTTGGTGGTGCTTCAGAAGTTGAAGTGGGTGAAAAGAAGGATCGTTATGAAGATGCTCTTAATGCCACTAGAGCTGCTGTTGAAGAAGGTATTTTACCAGGTGGTGGTACTGCTTTAATTAAAGCCACCAAGATTTTGGATGAAGTTAAAGAAAAAGCCGTTAATTTCGATCAAAAATTGGGGGTTGATACCATTAGAGCTGCCATTACTAAACCAGCTAAAAGAATCATTGAAAATGCTGGTGAAGAAGGTGCTGTTATCGTTGGTAAGATTTATGATGAACCAGAATTTAACAAAGGTTATGATTCTCAAAAAGGTGAATTCACCGATATGATTGCTGCTGGTATTATTGATCCATTTAAAGTTGTCAAGAATGGATTAGTTGATGCTTCTGGTGTTGCTTCATTATTGGCCACTACCGAATGTGCCATTGTTGATGCTCCACAACCAAAAGGTTCACCAGCTGCTCCACCAGCTCCAGGTATGGGAGGTATGCCAGGTATGTTCTAGATGAGCTGAGGTTGCCTAGTCTAATTCCACTGTGAGAAGTTTACTAAAGCATTGCTGTATTTATACGTTGGTGTTGGTGTTGGTGTTATTGTTTGTGTTTTTTTTTGTTTTGTTTATACATAAAGAAATCTGTAAATAGTCAATTATAATAATAATGATTGAAATTAAAATCGAATTATTATTATTAATAAAACAATAACCAATATAATGTTTGGATTTATGTTTTAGTAAAAAGTTAATCCGATTTTTCTAACTCATCTCGTCTGAACCAAAAGAAATCATCGACAAGCCAAATAAAAAAAAACATCAAAAAAAGAAATATCAGATTTTCTATACCATCACAAGATCAAATAGCTATTACTAACTACTACAACAATTATTGCTGGAAGCTCTATAGTCAAACCAATAGTATAAAAGGAGGAAAAGATAAATAATATAATGAAATCTAGGAATAATCTACGATGTTTGAAGATATAACATTTCGAAATAATGAACATAGACGAGCGACTAGAACATCACATCGATTAATTAATAAATATCAAGAATTGAAAAAATTCACTGAAATTTATAAATCTTCATCAAAAATTAAAGCCAAAACTAAAAGGAAATCACAACATAGACCATCGCAGAAGAAGAAAATTTTACAATTAATTCATCAAGAATTCGATAAACGATCATTATTAAAACCTGAAGAAACTTATGAAATATGGCATGAATTATCTGATTCAATAAATAAAAATGTTGCTAAAAATAATTCCAAGAAAAAACTGGATCGAAAACACAAGAAGGGATCAAAAGGTGAGTTCGGGATTGATACTGAACCCGAACCTGAAACTGGAGGTGAATTATCAATAGATCAAGGAGATGAATTATTACGGAAAAAGGTAAGTGATATTATAGAAGGTAATAATGAGGAAGAGGAACAGGAAGAAGATGAAAAGGAAGACGAGGAACTAGATGAAGATGAAAATTTAATGACACATAAATTGAATCAATTTGTTAATAATTTCGATACCTCCAATCGATTATCAAAATTTAAATTTATAATTGAATCAAATGGTTTAGAAATATTACCAAGAATAAATGAAGAAGATAATACTACTACTAATAATAATAACAATAATAATGATACCGATTCAATTGAAATGATTCATAAATCAAAATCAGCATTCCGTCAACATATTAATAATTTAACTACATTATTACATTTACAAATAATGAAACAAAATTGGTCAATAGCATATAAAATATTTGCATTATTAATAAGATTCCCTCAAGTTGATATAAGAACAATTTGGCCATTAGGTATAGAAATATTAATGCAACTATCCAACAAAAACGGTAGTAATTCATTAAAAGTGAAGAAATTTTTCAATTATTTATCATCATTTTATATGATAACCGATACTAATCCCGCTACAAGATTCATATCAACAAATCATAAATATCGTAATAATGTGGCACCAGTTTGGAGATCAGGTTCTAAAACTTTAACCCCATTATATGTCATTACTTCATTATGGTATATTTTTGTTCTTGGTGATTATGAACAAGTTTTAAATAAAATTAATGAATTAATTCTTGAACCTCCTTATAATTCTGAAGGAGTATTGTATTTTATATCAAGTTTATGTCATTTATGTCTTGGTTGGAAATTAGTTGATACATATATAACAGGTGATAATGATAATTTTGATGTTGTTGATGAAAGATATAATGTGGAAAAGCAATTGAATATAATTAAGAATAAAATGAATGAAGATTTTGAAAGATGTGAAAAATATCAATTTATTTATCCTAAAGATGAAATTGAATCTCAATTCAAAGAGTTGCTCACAGTGGTATCGAATAAAAGTAATGAAAAAACTCCTACTCTAAATAAAAATGGTAATGATATTACTATGAATAATGTTTCAGCTTCGTCGTCATCATCACTGGAAGAAAATGATTTAGATTGGGATGCCATTAGTTCTGATGAAGATGAAGATGAAGATGATAAGGTGCACACAAAAGCTAATTCATTAATTCCAACTCAAATAGATAGTCTTTATCATCTTAAGAACCACAATGGGAACAAGCAACATCATATAAACCATGACGACGAAAATCTAGTGGAAGTCAATTTCTCTGATGACGAAAGCATGGATGGGGAAAGTAACATTCATTCGAAGATGAACTATCACCAAGAAGAAGAAATTCCTGCTTCACAACCATTAGATTTAGGTGATATGATGATGAATGGTAATCATGATAACGAGGAAGAAGAAGAAGAAGAGATGGATGGCGATACTCAAGCTATAGAATCTATTGATAGTGATGATTTAGATCATTACGATCATATCAATAAAACTTTGAATTCATTTGATACAAGAAGAAATAGTCTAGAATTATATAATGTGAAAAGTTCAAGTGTTGAACCAATCGACACATTCAAAATTTCACCATCACCGTCATCACCCGATAATAAAGATAAAACTAGTCAACAAACAATGCTCGATTTTGATTTTGATTTTGATTTTGATTCCGATTCCAATTAACAAGATCGAGGGTTATTCTTCTATATATATGTACATATCATTTTATCTATAGACATATACATAGGTATACATACATATACTTCACATCTCATATTCTCCTATAGATTCTTCTTTTGGAATAGCATAAGTTATAATATCACGAGTACTTGGTTTTTTATTATTAATTTTCAAATCTGCTTGATGATAAGAAGAAATATTGACTTTATAATCAATATCACTATTTTCTTGTTCAGGTTTTTTCAATGGTATTACTAACCATCCAGGTGGTAATAATGCATTTTTTGGTAATGTGATTGATTGTGATAAATCATTAGATTGAGGTATTGGTAATGTCGATGATGATGATGGTAATGGTATTGTTCTAGAAGGTCCTTCAATTGGTTCAGCAGCAGTGTTAATAGGCTGTTCTTGCGGTGCTATTGTATTTTCGGCATTTTGTAATAAATCATTAATTTCTCTCACTTCTCGTTGTAATTCAGCATTTACCGCAGCTGCTGTTGCTGTTGCTGTTGCTGTGGGAGCTGGTGGTGGTACAGGCACATCACCTGGTTGAGGTGGTGGTACATTTCCATTATTTTGATTATTCTCCCCATTATTATTGTTATTATTATTAGTGGCATTAGTTGCTCCATCATTAGAAAATACTTTTCTTCTACATAATGGACAACTATCTGATCTTTCTAACCATTCTTTTAAACATCCCAAATGTAAAATATGACCACATTTCAATTTTTTAGGAGATCTTCTTGGTGATTGAGGTTTTTTGAAAATTCTTTGATAATCTTCAACTGAATGCATATCTTCACGACATATAATACATAAACTATCAGATTGTGATAAATCCTCAGCACTAGCATTAGCTAATTGAGTATCTAATCTTTTTGAAGATTCAATAAATGCCAATAATTGATTAGTTTCTACCCAAGCACGTCTCATTGACGAATATGTACCTTGTAACATTGATAATGGTAATGAAAGACCCGAATGGATAGTTAATAAATATACAAATGATAAATATGAAATTGAAGTAAGTACAGCTGATGCAATATCAATCCCCTTAGTGTAATAAGGTTTATTATCCCAAATAAGTTCAATGTCATCATCTTCATCATTGACAATTTCTTCTTCCACATCCACATCCGCATCCGCATCCGCGTCCACGTCCACGTCCTCATCTATATTCGCTTCTACTTCCACTTCCACTTGCCCAGACTCATTATCATTGTTATTGGTAGTCCTTTCAGTTTCTTCTAAATTAGCTGATGTTGTAGTACTTTCTTGCCATCCTCTTAACAGTGTATGATGTTCATTTTTTCTAATACGATAAAAGGCAATTTCATAAATCCCTAATAATAATTTAGAAAAATAAGTTAATGCTTGAACTCCTTGTACGGCAAATTGAAAACCAAATAATAAACAAGTAACAGAATTAATACCTTGGAAAACATCATAAACTAAAAATTTGGCAAGACTAAAATCAGCAAATATGAAAAAAATATTTAACCAAAAATTTATTGATGTACCAAAATGATAAATTACTTGATTTAAATAAATATCTTCATCATTAATTTTATTAACAATAATTAAATTAACATAATCTAATCGATCAAACATTATAACATGGAAAACTTTAAAACTCATTGATAATCCCATTAAAAATACATTCATAATAATATTATTATCTCCCGTAGCTAAATTCAATAATAAATTAATGACAAATATAGGTAATTTTTCAAATAAATGTTCAACTTCAATCATTCTTAATGATCCAAATAATAAAATTTGAAGCAGTTTATCAATGATCAAAAATAAGAAAATTATAAAATTAACTATTATCCCTAATTTGATCCCATCAGTGAATTCAACTAAAAACATAACAAAATTAAATGATTTCCTTAAGGAATCATAAATTGACCAACTTAGTAGAGCAATGGATATTGAAGAATATCCAATGATATATTGTTGAGTCTTATTTATTAGCATGATTTGGAAATAGAATGTATAAATGGGGTTTATTAATAATGATTGATAATTGGTCTACTTCCTCGTTTCTCAATACTTATGTGAATTGTGGTTGTTATATTAATTGATGTTGATGTAATATTGTTGTTTAAATGAACAAAGTGTCAAATAGCGATTATAAACTTTAAAAATCTGACTTTGAGTGTGTGTGATCGTAACACCACCAACAAAAAAATTAAAGAGATTCTTGGTCGTGTAGGTTTTTCAATCGTATCGGATAATTCTATTGCGGAGAGATCAATGAGGTGTAGTCACGTGTTTACCACTTGGTACTGATCAATGTATAGACGATACTAGAATGAAATCACTACAAGTTAATCTCGTTTATAAGAGGTAATTGTATACTACTTTTGTTGAGCCCAACAGATTATATAAAAGTTTACCCAAAAAAATAGGCAATATATATCTATTCTTGCTATTTAATTCACTCGGGACCTTCAAAATTGATCTTAAAATCCATTTATCACTTTAACGCAAGGGCTTCTTTTACACCTTCAACTTCTAAAAATTTCTTATACCATTGAGCAACATGAGGATATTTAGTATCATAATCTTGGAAATGTTTATCTAATCCAACACGGGCAACAACTTCAATTCTTCTATGATTACCAACCCCAAAGGCAATATCTACTATAGTGAATTTATCACCCACAAACCATTCACTCTGAGCAAGAGTCTCATCTATAACTTTATAGGCATCAGCAAATGATTGTAAAATATTATCCCATACTTTGCCATCATCAGCTTTGATACCAATATAAGTATTGAATCTAAACAAAGTACCAGCAAATTGAGTAGCTTGATAAAATAACCATTTTTGTTGTTGCCAATACTCCAAGGGGTCAGTTTGTAAATTATAACTAAATTTACCTTGTTTGTCATAAGTTTCAGCAAGATATTGTAAAATTGCATTACTTTCTGGTAAAATTAATTCACCATCAACTAATGTAGGAACCAAGCCTTGGGGATTTAACTTTAAATACCAGTCTTGTTTAATATCTTTAGTGGGCCATGAAAATAAATGTAATTCATGAGGAATACTCAATAATTTAAGAAAGACTAATGGTTTACGACCATTCCCCGTTGGAGCAGTATATAAAGTTAATGTCATCAGGAAAGAAAGAAGGAGGAAGTGATATGTGACTGTATAACAAAAGAAAAAGTCAATTGAAATACGTGGAAAATTGTTTGGTTTATATTTAAAAGAATTACTCTTGTAGGATCTTTATATAGAATTATCTAAAAATAGTAAAAGTGTGGATTTAAACTTAAAACGGAATTAAAACCCAGGGGGTGTGGGGAATAAAGGAGTGCGGCATTACTCTTAATGGAAAATACAACTACAAGTTATCCTCGTAGGAGAACTTGAATTACTAATCAAGGTACACTTGCTCCTGAAATCTTATCATTCATTATTTAAACCACGTTTTTTTTTTTTTGAAGATTTTCATTCAACTTGATTTCTTATTTCGTATTCTATTAGTAATCAGTATAATTCAATTAGATTATTACTACCCAAAAATGACATTGAAGAATTATGTTTCAAGTGTAAATATACAAATTGATCCAAATTCAACCTTAAACTTGTCGTTATTAATTTATTTTCAGTTATAATATATAATACAATTTCTATAATTCTCGATAATCATTATACAGTTGCCAATATAACAGCTAATATTAATCTCATAAACAAGCGCATTATTTCTATGCAACTCTCTACCCTTTTTGATGATGACCTCTTCGTTTTATATTCTTTCTCACTTTCCAAATGCCACCAACTTTCAGTTTTGTTTCAAAACTAATATATGGTAATTTCAAATCAACCAATTTCCTACTTGTAGTGGCAGCTTTCCTCTTTTTAATCAGTTTTAAATAATCAATTTTCTTATTTATAAATTCAGGATATAACATTTCACAATTTGGTATATCACCTTCACCTCTTATCATAATTAATTTATAATCATTAGTCTGATTTGAATTTGTCGATAGGACTTTTCGTAATCGATTGATTATTATATCCGGAGCATAGATATTCATATAATGATCATTAGGATTAATACTATGAACCATAATTAATCCAATGAATTTACTGGTTATCGTTTCATTAGATAATAAATTATCAAAATCATCTGGATTTAAATAAAAGGGTGAATTGCCATCATCTCTTCTAAAACAAGACATTTCATCAAACTTAGTGTTACCATTACTTTTTATCGAGTAAATCCCATAAATTGAAACTTCAACTAAAGAACATAAATCTCGATGACTAAATTCATTATCTATATTATGATTTATAATTGTTGTTGAATATATTCCTGGGTTATTTGGTGAATTGCCACAAGCATATGATATTTTCAATGGCGAGGAATCCAATAAATGATCATTAAAATTAAATGTTCCAGTTGTTGTGGTTTGATGGAAATACAACAATTTATTTATAGTTCTGATTTGTGGGGCTGAATATTTTGATAATTGATAAACACCAGGAATTATAGATAATGATTGATAAGTTAAATCTTGTAAAATATTGGCGTTATCCGGGTATTCTTGATTTAAATTATTAGATAATAATATTAATTTATCCGGGTTGATAATTTTAGTGATTTGATTCAATAATTCTTTACCATAACCTTTAACCCAACCAGGAGTATTTATAATTAAATGATTTCTTTGACTAAATTTAGTTTGATGATGATTAAATAATTCCTCAATTATTTCCACGTATCGTGTTGGGGCATTAACAGCACTAGTGAATCCAAAATAATGTTCAACACGAGATTTAACAATATTGTTATTCTTATGGGGTAATGCCGCTAAACCAAATTGAGCTTGAACAATTTCTGATAATGATAAGGCACAAGGAGTTGAATATTCTGATTGACCAGGATCTATTTCTAAATATGATACTGGACGATTAGGATTAGTTAATAGTAATTCATTTATTAATGATTTACAAAACGTTGATTTACCAGTGTTTTTATTACCAATAATCATGATTATTTTCGGAGTTGGATCATCTTTATTTGATTTCAATAGGTTCAATTCATTTATCCAATAAGAATTTATATCTAATCCATATCCCCCATTTGTTTCTGTTAGTACTATATCAAATGAATAATTTTTAAATAAACTAGGTTCTTCAACATTAGGTTGTCCAGAAATCAAGTTTTTAAACGCTGGTTCAATTTGAGAAATATTTTCAATACCACTAAATGAATTCTCCAATTGTATTATTGAAACTGAAGTTACACCATCCTCCTCCATTTCTGGGGTTGTATAGTGACTTATAATCGGTAATGATTGTGATTGTAATGCAATTATATTATAAGATTTGTTGTCTTCACTAGTTAAACAATGACACTGATTTATCTTGATTGATCCTTTAATTATTTTCAAATTGCATTGACCTGATATTATTATATATTCTGATGGATTTAATGTTATTGTAACATGATTATCAGAAAATTTTAGATTTGATTCATTCGGCGTGTAATTGGATTGAGTAATACGGGAATTGAGTATTGGCGCTGGTGTTGAAGATATTGAGGTATCTACAGGTGCAGATATTTCCAATGGAAACAAATTATTATCCTCATTACCTTGATCGTTGTCGTTGTCGTCGTTGTCGTCATCATCATCTTCATCAGAGGAATTGGCTATGTATTGAACCACCTCATCTTCTTCCACATCATCCCGACTGTGATTATCGCCATTGCTGGTATTATTAAATATTGATTCACCAAATGGATTATTTTTAAGAGCTGCAAATGCACTCATAATGAAGGGAAAACAAGCAAAAAGTAATAAGAATTGATATTCAATTTGATTCTTAAATTGGCGTCTCTTTAAAAAGAACTTGTTTGTTTGTACCAAGGTTTTTTTTTTTTCTGTTCCTCTTCTCAATATCAACTACCTGCATATAAACAAACTCACGCATATACTTATAGTATCAATGGTTGTAAAAGGTTTCCCATCCAATATTATGTATTTATGATTAGTATAGTAATTGGAAATAACAAAACATACTATAATTGATACAAGAGTGGGTATTTCTTCAATATTGGATATCTGATTTTAATGCTGTACAATTTTTCAAACCTGTAATGCGTAATTACAAACAACAAACTCAAGAATGCTGCTACATTAAGTTGAAACGTCTTTTCAAAGTTCAATAATATCAATTTCAGGATATTTTTAGTAACTATAAACAATTTTCCTAAGTGGTTTGTGGATTAATCGCATAGATATGCCTAGAATGGACAATGAACTGTATTTCATGTACAATCAACGTTGCGATACAAAACATAAAACGTGTAACAGAAAGAAATAGAATAACAATAGATGTATGTACTAAAACTTAACTACATTGTTACAACAAAACAAAAGAAAGAAAACAAAACAACCGTTATAATTCTGTTTTTAATTGATAGCTTGACGATACGACGTCAGTTCAACAAGTATTCATATTAACATGGACTATAATATTTGTTGTTCAATTGCCTCCCCGTCAGAGTATAACATTGGAGCACAAACTCAAGGGAGTAAAGTGAATTGTAAGAAAAAGAAGCAGAATTCAGTTGAAAGGGTTTGGAAGTAATTTACATATCCGGATTTATCGATCTCCGAGTCGAAATATGTCGTCGAGATTATCCATAGAATCAACCTCAATGGCATTACAAAGGACAATACTATTTTTCAGGAAAAAGACGGGAAGTAATTTGCAAAATTTCATTTCCTTTTATATCTTTCATTACACATAAAAGAGAGTTATAGTTCGGGTTTTAGAACCTCGAAATTGAAATCCATTTGTTTTTTAAAGGGAACAAAAACAGATATGTGCCTCCCCCGGAATTGCATTTATCCGTTGATCTAAAAAAAATCTTTTTTAGTGGAAAAAGAGTACTCAACACTTGATAATATCTTTATATTTTGATCTAACATCTGAATTAGTTTACGAATATCAGAACAACATTATACATAAACAATGATAATAACTATTGCGTATTTTTGTAAATCCATATTTCCGTCTTTCTTTAGTTGAAACAAAGCAAGACAAGAAAAAGAAAGAAACAAGAATTCATTTACTAGATGTTTTATTTAAATTACGAATAATGGAAAAACTATAGTTGTTGTTAAGACATTGACTAAAAACTAAACTATTTGGCCTTTTTGTTTTTTCGTTGAATAATTTATCTGAAACAGTGAATACTATTAGAATACACCCAATCCAAATCAACTGATAACAATAATTTAGTCACGGCGTTCTTAAATATTCGTGATTTTTTAATTTCACTAGAAATTTAATATTATCTATTTCTTCTTCAAAATGTCTTTATCGTGACAACCAATATCCAATATATCAATACAGCAAAGAAGTAAAACTAAAAACCCTTACAATTAGATTGTGATTATAAATATTGTTTTAATTATGAAACAGCAAAAGAAATGGACTGTAATTGACAATGAACTGCTTAGTTATAATTTTTGATGCTTTTTCAAGGCGGTGGAAATTAAGCACCACCACGACTTACTTGAAATTATTAATATTTATGCTTTTGAAAGAATGAGCCTTGGGAATACTTTACGATATTGTTTCAAATATTAACAATTAGACAATTAAGTTATTTGGTACATGATACATAATAATGAAACAATATTCACAGTAATATTGTTACCTTTCTTTTAAGAAGCAACTATAGTATGATGGCTGTTCAACGATTATTATGTTAAAAATATCTACTGTTAAAAACAAAGGATTTGGGTAAGTTTGTTTGATGAGGCTCAATTTATGATTGACAATTTTGTACATTTTCAATATCCGTAATCGTCTATCCTTATTATAAAGTTATTTGAGTAAATCATATCCTTAACATACCTCACATTTTGTTGTTCTTGATTATCAAGTTCATCATGTAGTTGCAAAAAAAAAATTGCCAGATTTGTTTCATAATGCAGATAATGGCGCACAAGTTAATAATGAGTGTACCGTGCGACATAATTTGAAATTTCTGCATCGTCCACCCCTGCCCCCACACCAAGTCACAAAACAAGACAACTGGTTAAGTTTCATCTAAAGAAGTTTATTAACATTCGGATTTACGTGAAGTAGTCTACACTAATATTCACCAAAACAAATGATGATGATATTGGTATAGTCTATGCATCTCAATCGAATGATGAATAGTAATTAAAGCAGTATCTGTAAAACAAGAAAAAAAAATCAACAAAAAAACCAAAGGTCATCAATAATGACTAACCAAACACATTCATTTAGAGAGGTTTTAAAAAAAAAGCCAAGGATTTTCATAACTCTGTTTTTTCTTGTCGTCATTTCAGCAATACACCAATAAGAAAAAGAACCTCATCTGAAGAAGTTTTAAATTAAGGCGGTGAACAAAAGAGAACTAAAAACTAAGACTAAGGCGACATACTAAGTAGTTGGCGTACTAGCTATGATACAACTATGAAAATGTTAATTCCAGGTCTGGCCATTAAAATTTTGGGAAGGATTTTTTTTTGGTTCTCTCTAGGGCCAACTGGGACAGAAAAAAAAGGTACGAGTCGAGAACGCAACAAAAAGATTGTCGCTTTGATTTGATTTGATCTGGTCACGCATTTATTTTTTTTACTTCTTCTTCCTTAGCATCTCTTTTTATCTTATAATATGCAATTGGTTTTACATCATTGAACCAGCATATACATATATTCAAGTGAAGAAAACAACTAGAAAGAAAAAATAGCGCAAGTGAACAAAAAAAAATAACCATGCTGTTGCTGTTGTGTCAAGGACCAAGCCATTATGAAAAAATAGAGAAGGAGAACCGAAAGGTCTAGACCTGGTTTGTAAGCCTTCCCCCCCCTTTCAAGAAAAAAAAAATAAGGTTATAAGCCCGTGAAAACGAGTTTAATTATTCCATACTCAGAGATAGAGAGAGTGTGTGTATGTTTTAGTTATGTCATGTTACATAACCATCGTCTTGATTATTTTACCTTCTGATGAAATGGCATCAAAAAAACGCAAACGTTTGCAATTTTTTTCAATATGATTGCCAAATTAGGCATAATTTCTATTCATAACTTTAAGCTTTAAACAACAATGTCAATTCTATCTTATGTATGAAAATTATGTGATCTCAGTTATTCGTCACTGTCTTGCTTGGTAGTCTGGATTTTGGCAATAAAAGGTTTGACGAGTTTAGCAAAAATCGATCAATAGCAACAGCTTTTGATACTTTTTGTGGACATTTGAAAGTTTGAGTGATTATACTTTTGTGATTTCGGTTAGTATAGTCTAGTCTGGTCTCACGTGTCTAAATTTACGCCCTCTATTTAGACATAGGCTTAAAAGAATTTTTATTTTAGTCCTTTCTGGTATGTAGAATGTAAAGGAGATGTGAAAAAGAAAACATTCTCAATTATAATAAAACTCTCAGTCCTTAAGCAATGACAGAGTAAAAGAGATGATATTTGGTGGCTTGATGGCAAGAACTTCACATGACAAGATATATCAAGAAAAAGCCAGAAAAGGGGTGGGCACAAAAGGGCAAGGGACAATAAAAATTAGGAACTTGAAAGCAATAAACAAGAAAAAAAAAAAGGAGTAAAACCGATATGGTTGCACGTAGGAACAGCAGCAACAGGAGACTTAAGGAGATGATGGTAACGATACCATGACAGTTATCAAGGGGAAGGACGGATGGGAAGCAATTTTTGAGGGACCAAACGGATATAGAATCTAGATCGAGATGGATATACTTATTTATTCAATCTCACGACATTTTTTTTTCTTTGAGTGCAATGCAACAACGCGTATATTATAATTGAAGAACGGTTCCAAAGGGGAAAAATTTTTATCCTAACACCGAATTAACCAACCAACTAAGCGATTCAATCTGATTCCATCGCTGTAGACCAATATTGTGAACATTTGTTCTATAGAAAGTGATTCTCGTTATATAAAGCTTTGTAATATTTGAAATCGTAAGCAAAAAAAATAATATTTGCTTGCTTACTTACTTATTGTGTGACAACAACAACAACTCACGAAATCGTCAAAAATCTTTCTATTAATTTTCTTCTGGATATATCCCCGTCCATACCCGAGATGTACATATCATTTCATATGCAACAACAACAACTCACAAAGTATTCTCTTCATTTTAAAATTAAGAACACAAATATTCACATATATATGTAAGTGACAATTTCATGATGGTTTTACGCAAAATGTATACATCATGAATGGTTACTATTAATATCACAACGCGATATTGAAGAAAGAAAAATAAGAAAAATAAGAGATGAAGATACTTGATAAAATTCCCGAACATGTAGTATTATTATTATCTAGGGAGAGTTTCCCATTTCAAACGAAACACCACCACCAACAAAGCTTAACCCACATTAACTAAATACGTATGTACTCAATTTGGTAATAAAAACAACAACAAAATACATGATTATGATCATGTAGTCTATTATTATTAGAGAATAATTGTAGAATAGACAACTGAGATGCTTTGTATTACCGTTTAAAAATGTGTCGTTATCGTCTTTTTTTCTTCAAGGAATAACAAAAAATAAGGAACAAAATTAAATAAAAAAAAGGGGGAAAAGGAAAGAGCCGGGGGCTGAAATAGAGAAATGATCTATCATAATAAAGTAAATAATGTTTTTGTAGTTAAGATGAAGTGAATAAATTAATTCTTTATTGTATTAAATATTCTGATTATGGGAATGTTTAATAAAGAATTGACAATTAAAGAAGGAACGAATGATAGATTTAAAATGGAGATATCGTTCTCGTCTGTTTTTGGGTTTGGTTTGGGTTTGAATTTGTACCTATGTC
Organism: Candida albicans SC5314; assembly: GCF_000182965.3. Lineage (NCBI taxonomy): Eukaryota > Fungi > Ascomycota > Pichiomycetes > Serinales > Debaryomycetaceae > Candida > Candida albicans. The sequence goes on along the minus strand of NC_032096.1, from coordinate 1,373,015 downwards.
GCTTTTTCTTTCTTTCACTCCTGAACAAATGATTATTATTTCTTAATTTTTGTGGAATTTTAAATTTTAAATTTTTTTTTTTCTTTTTCTCAAATTTATATTCTAATTTTGGGTATAAATCAATAATTTCTTAGTCAAAATAATTCAAATATCAACCACTTTGAATTGAATGGAAAACTAACCGATGGGTTCATTATTCTTTAAAAGCTCTAATTTAACGTTCATTAAACATAAAAAAACACTAAACAAATTTCACATTTTACATTCTGTTGAAATAATAAATTCTCCCATTGTTTCCTATTTAAAAAAAGAAAGGAAAGAAAGTTGCAAGGAAAAGAGAAAGGAAAAGCGAAATTTTAGACAGTGTTCGTAACTACTTTAAGTTATTTTTTTGACTCTCGTATCACAAGAATAAGTGTATAATGAGTGAGTAGGGGGGTGGTGGTGGCGGTGATAGTGGTGAGATTGTACAATAATTAAATACATACATACTATACTTATTGTACAACAACAAACAATATGAAACAAAAGAAACATCCAACAATCACTCAATTAATAACAAAAATAGGGTAGGCAATAGATTTATTTTGAAAAGAAAGAGAATGTTGGAAATATATTATAGAGTTGGTTTTTTAGTTGGATGGGGAGGACAATTAAAAAAAATGTCGTGCTTGGAAAAAAAAAAAAAACATCAGGCCAAAACCAAGAAGTTTGACGGACACACGACCATTAAAAAAGAGAGAAAGAGGTACCAACAAACAAAGCACCACCACCAAGAAAAAAAGAAATCAAACAATTTTTGTCTCCCTTTATTGTTGTTGTTGTTTTTGTGTTAATTCATTGAGTTTTGTGTAATTGCGTGTAAAGAACGACAAAAATAATAAAAGTAAAATTTTTCAAGGCACAGACAGCACACCATAATCCAGGAGAGAAAACGACACTCAAAATAAAATTTAATCAATTATGCATTGCTTACGTATCATTAGTAATGTAGTTCACTGTTAGTTGGTTAGTATATAGTTCAGCAACAACAACAACTACACTCTTTTTGAAATCACTCCTTTTGCATTTACTTTCTTGCATTTTGTGTTCAATAACTATATATTACACGTAAATATGTATGCATATCATGCATGAACATAAGAATATATACTATATATAACATTAAGGTTCTCACATTTTTTCAACTTATTTCCATCTCAATTTCCCATTTCAACAACAATAATTACCATTACTATTATTATTAAAACTTTTGGGTTGTTTACTTGGAAAAGTTTTTTTTTTTCATTTTTCATTTACTTAATAAAGGAATAGAATTCCCAATTTCTTTTTTTTTGGTGCCTTGTTTTTGTTTTAATTTAGAAAATCTCCCCCCCCCCCCCTCTTTCCCTCCTCCCCCTCGCCCTTCTAACCTACTCACCTCCGCCTTCCACACGTCATTTGAAGGAAGGAAAAAAAAAAATAAAAAGTGCGAGAGAGAGAACGACAGAAGACAAAGACAAAGAAAAAAAAAATTTAGTTTCTATATTTATATATATAAACCAACCAACATTCCAATTCCAATTCCATTTTTTTATTTTTTTCAATTTTAGTTTAACTTGTTTTTTTTTTCAACAACTATCACTACGACTTAACTTATCAATTTCAACTTTCATTAACATTAACATCATCCTGTCAATTAAAAGACTTCCAGAAACTATAGGGTATTAATAAAAAACGAACACACGTTCCCTGTTAATAAATAATATTTATTTTTTATACACACAATTCCCATTCAATTATTATAATAGAGGATATTCCTATAACTTTCAATCGTTTTTGCTTTTTGACTTCTTTTGACAACGTTTAGGTTTCCAAAAGAAAAGAGAGCAGGGTCATACTTGAATTATATTATATTAAACCAAAACACACACACAGTAATAAGTTTTCTCCAGTGACAACTTTTCACTTTACTCCCCTCCTTTAATTTATATTTCCCCCTTTTTTCTTTTCCTAGATTGTTGTGTGTCATTCACATACTTTCTTCCCCCTTAAATTATTTTTGTTTGTCAAGTCAATTAATAATTAACTAATTCAATCAATCAACCACAACAAATCAACCAACCAACCAACTACCATTTACATTTAATAAGGCACGAAAAAAAAAATAAAGTAGCAGAATTCACTCAATTTACACTACCTTTTTTTTCTACGTCCCGCCCCCCCTTACACGACACACCGTCACTGCCAACTTTGAAATTAATATTCCCCCTGAAAATTTGTCTCCTTCAATCAAACGATCAAATTATTCTATACGGTTGTTTGAAGTTGTTTATATCTTTTAAGTTTTTTATTCTAATTTGAATTGGTTTTTCTTTTTATTTTATTAAATTTATTTTGAATCATTCATTCATTCTAATTGTTGGGATATTTTATTTTATCAAGTTTTTATAATAATACAAATCTATCAATATTATTTAATAATAACTTAAATTTTCAAAAACAACAACTACAACAACTATAATTAATAATACTATCTCGATATATATCATGTCAGGGACATCACAAGTACTTCAAAACGATTCCCATCAATCACAGCACGCATCTATGGCTTATAATCAAAGACAACCAATGATGTATCCACCACCACCACAACAACAACCACTTCATTCACAAAATAGTTTACCTCCATTGCCACCAATACCTGCTCCATCTTTACCTCCTATATCAAATAATATATCGAATGGTAATACTAATGAATTGAATAACAACAATCAGCAACAACAACAACATGGACAGCCACCACTTCCACCACCACCAATTAATGCAAATCAACAATATTATGCCGTGCCTCCTTTACGTGCACCACCTCCATTGAATACTTTATCATCAGTAGTAAATTCTTTACCAACACTAACGCCGACATTAACCAATGCTACACATTCGACTATGTCATCTAATTCATCAGCTGAATCGTCGGCATCAAGTTCATCTAATTCAATAACTAAACCTAAATCAAAAAGATCAAGTAAAGGTAGAGTATTTCAATGTACTGGATATCCTGGTTGTAATATGTCCTTCACTAGAAGTGAACATTTAGCTCGTCATAAACGTAAACATACTGGTGAACGACCTTTTACTTGTCCTTATTGTTCCAAAAATTTCAGTCGTTTAGATAATTTACGTCAACATAAACAAACTGTACATGCTTATGAAACTTATTTAACTAAGGATAATCGTGATAGTAAATTATTAATTGAACGATCTAAACTGAAAAAGAAATTGAAACAACAAGAGAAGAAAGCTCAACAACAAGCTCAACTTCAAGCTCAAGCTCAAGCCCAGGCACAAGCCCAAGTTCACATGCAACAACATCAACAAAATGGGTATAACTTCCAACCTCCATATCCTCAATTTCATAATCAATATTATGCAAATAATCAATATCAAGGTCCTCAACCACCCCCACCTCCAGCACCACAACAACAAGTACCTGGTCAGCAACAACCACAACCACAACAGGGAATGCCTGCAGGTTATTTGGATCCATATAGACAATATCCACCAAATACCACTTTTGATCCTATGGCATTGCCACCACCACCTAAAATTAATGCTCATCCTCAAAAACCATTACCTCCATTACCTCATCAAATGGGTGGTGGTCAAGAACAACCTTCTGATAACGTATCACAACAAGGATTAAAAATACCTGATCATGCATTTACACCTAAAAGAAGACCCGAACCATTGGCATTACAACATTCTACTCATTCTAATGAAAATATTAGTAATGAAGGGAATATTAATGCCAATACCAACACCAATATGAACACGGTGACATCATCGATTACATCAGATGCAGTTTATCCACCACCACCTAGATCAGCAACTTCAGCAGCTTCATTAACACCTAATTTAGCTAGTCCATTATCACCATTATTTCATCAATCATTTAGTCAAACCACTTTGAAAAGTACACCTGATCCAAGAGGTTCAACAATCACTAATTCTTCAATATCAATAAAATCACCCATGTCACAACATTTTTCAATATTATCGGGTAATTCGAATTATAGTAATAATACTACTAATAGTTTACCTTCAGTAAGTAATTTACCTCATCCTAATTGGGGCTCAACAAATGGTACTACTGGTAGTAATGGTACTAGTGGTGGTAGTTATCAACAAAATTCTTTTCATCAACGTCAAAGTTCAGTTGTTAGTGATTTTCTGATATTTTCTAATAGTGATAATAGAAAAGATATTAAAAGTAATTGGTTAAAAGGAGTTTTAAATGATGATAATAATAATAATAATAATAATAATAATGAGCAACAACAACAACAACTACAAGATCCAAAATTAGCATCACCTGCTCCTACTTTACCCCCAGTATCAAGCATAACAGGTGGTGGTACGAGTAATGGTAATGATTCAATGATGGTTGATAATATGGAGAATAAAAATGATGTATCACAATCAAATGTGATAATTGATTCTAATAATAATAATGGTGATAAAATGGTCAATAAATTAAATTTCCAAAGTATCGAACTTCACGATAATAATAATAATAATACTCCATCAATTAAATCAACACATTCAACTGAAACAATACAAACTACTATGGTTGTAGTGAATAAACTGGATCCTCCACCACTACTGACACCAACAACAAATACAAATACAAATACAAATAGTACGGCTACTACTAATGCTACTGGGTATGTTTCGAAAAAACCTACGATAAATAATTTAATATCACAATAACAATAATAATAAGAAGAAAGTATGTGAAAAATGTATTTTTATTTATTTATTTATTTATTTGCTTATGTCTTGTGATGTTTTTGATGTTGTTTCTTTTTTATAGTGTTCTTACTTTACTCGTTTGTTATATAAACTGAGTATGAGTGTTCTACTTGATTTACATATATACTATTTGTTTCTGTTTTTACAGTATTGGGGTGACGACAGTGTTTATTTTAATAGTATTTTTATTTCTATTTCTAGTTCTATTTCTAKTKCTAGTTGGGATTATTTAAATAATATAAGTTTCATTTCGTTTTAGTTCATTTCTTATCATTGTGTTTAACTATAAAAGTAAAGGAGTAAAGATATGATATGTAATATGGGGATTACATTGGAGATTGATTTTCAAGACTTGCAAAAGTGTAATAAGGCCCTTTTCCTTAAGACAAGTGAATACAAGTCTTCTTCTTCTTCTTCTTTTCCTCGTCCTCTCTTTTTTCAATTGGGAAACTATTATTATTATCAAAAATCCAAAGGTAAAGGTTTTTATAAATAAATTGTGTCATACGATAGCTCCTCTTCCTTGTTCTTCCTTCTTCTCCTCCTGCTTACTTATATATCTTTCCTTAGAGATTTATATTATATMTATTCTTTTTTTTTGGTAAATTTTTGTAGGAGCTTGTAAATTGTATTTGGGAAGGGAGATTGTTGAATTTCAATACTTCTTGATCCAAGTTCTAATATTTGAAATTTTTCCATTCAATATATACCATTTGCCTGTTCTATTCTATTCTATCCTATATTCTCTTTCTAATTTTCGTTGTAAAATATAGATAAATATATCCCTATACTAATATCCTTTCTAAATTCTCCCCTTCTTGATCTTTGCATTCCTATGCTTTATTTATAAAATCAATTGACTGACTAGATTTTTGGGAATATGAATATAATATCTGGTTGAATATTGTAGTATAAATACATCATTTATTGAGGTTTAAGTGTTAAATTCCGATCTGAATGTGTTTTTCTTTATTCCAATTATACCCAAAATGAAAAAAAAATTTTCAATTTATCAACCATTCAATCCAAATTCCAATCCCAATTCCAATTTCAATTTCAATTTCAATCTATTTATCCTTTCCTTTTCTTTGTTTTATTTGATTTCTTGTAATTGTAATTTCAATTCTTTAACTTCTTGAATCATTTCCAATTGTTTTTGTTTTAATTGTTGTTGTTTTAATTTAATCATAAATTTATTCAATAATTTAATAAATTTAATTAATTTCCATAATCGAATTATATATTTTTCATATTTTTCATAAATTAATTTTTCAATCATGAAAAATTGTTTTCTAATTAATAAAATATCTTTTGATGTTTTTGATTTTTTTGATTTTTGATGTTTATTTGAATCTAAATTATTGATTATTAAATTTCTTAAATTTGGTAATATAAATGTATTTAATTCTTGTTCATAATCTTCAATTATTGATAAAAATTGTCGATTTTTTAAATTTTTACTTTGTTGTAATTGACGTAATTGAGTTATGTCATTGATTAATGATTGTTTATAATCTTCAAGATTAGTAGTAGTATTGGTCAGACTAAGATTTGGACTCCGGGTTATGTTATATTTCTCTTCAAGTAAATAACGTAATGGATCATCAATTGAAGTTGAAGAATTGTCGTTGGTATTAGTACTTGATGCTATGGTATCGGGAAATTTTCCATGATTATCAATTTGTAAACATAATGAATGAATTAAATTTTGATTATCATTAATTTCTTTATTAATTCGATTCACTATATCTATTAATGGTTCGATATTTTCCGTTTTAAGTAAAAAATAATAATTAAAATTTGTTAATGGTATTCCTGTTGTACCTGTTGTTGCTGATGCACCTGCTGTTGTTGATGATGATGCAGTTTGTGATGATTCTGGCATTTTTTTTAAATTACTGCCTCCAATAACAAAACACACTGATACTATTGATTGATTATTGGATATTAGGTGTCTTTCTTGTTTACACCAAGAAATGTTGTTGTACTTGTTGTTCACGAAATGAATCTGTTGTCAAGATTTTTGTAGATATTTTTGGTCCGTGTGCGAGTGCGTACTTATTTGTAAATAAACTCGCCCGTCTGTGGGCAGTTGTCCCGTCCTGCCCCAGCCCTGGGCTCTCTCTACAAAGAAAACTCAAACAATATTCATTTATACCGTTGTATTCGTAGATCAGTTCTTTCTTGGTAAAATCCATATACATATAGGTAATATATATTATACAAACTTTTGAATTATATACTATAACTAGTTCTAGTTCTAGTTCTAGTTCTAATAATAAATTAAGTTAAGTTAGGTTATTTAATAAATTAATGGAAGGGTGAGGAAATACACTCCTAAGTTTTCATATATATATATACCCAACCCTCTCCCCCTTTATGTAGATTTCTTTCTTTCTTGTTTTTCTTTTTTCATAACTTGTTTTAAAGCAGCACTATCTAAAGGATCTAATAATTCAAATGAACATAATAAATCTTCCAGTACTCCCATAACTGCTCCCCAATTATCAAATTCTCCACAATAATTAGGGGCAGAAAATACTGTTACTAAAGTTCTATCATTGAAAAATTCATAACCATCTTCAACCACCATATGAGCTCGACATACAAGATCAAAATTAAATTTACTTAAAAATTTATTTATCGCCACTTTAGAAAAAACATATGATACTCCTCTTTCATTATCTTCCCATTCATTTATAGTATCCGCCGGATCAGACCATAATAAATCATTTAATAATCCAAAATCAGGTACATCGGTTGGACGAGCTATATTTCTAATTTCATCCATAGAATTTAATACTGGTGATAATCCTCCATGAACACAAAATATTTTCCCAGCAACTATAGCAGCAATTGGTAAAGTATTAAATGTATCAATAAATAATTTCCAAGTCTTTATATTACATCTTCTTTTACATTCATCATAAAATCCATATACTCGAGTGACATTGGCACATTCATGATTCCCTCGTAATAAAAAGAAATTTTCCGGGTATTTAATTTTATAACATAATAATAATAATATTGTTTCTAAAGATTGTTTACCTCTATCAACATAATCACCAAGAAATAAATAATTTGTCTTTGGTGGGAATCCACATTTAGAAAAAATTCGAATTAAATCATGATATTGACCATGAACATCTCCAACAACTTTAACCGGTGGGGCCAATTCTAATAGTGAAGGTTGTGATAAAAAAATTTCTCTAGCTGAGGCACAGATTAATTCAATTTCAGTATTTTTCAAACAAACATTTTTCGTTCGTTTACCACTAAATCCAGCATTTAATAATTTATCAATTAATGAATCTATATCTATAGTATTAGAATTTGTACTTAGTGATGAAGTTGTTGTTTCCTTTTTAAGAGGTAAATTCGATTGTTGCAGTGATGACTTGTGAGATGTTGTTGAAATGATTGAATGATTAGTAGATGTACGAGAAATAGTATTGCCGTTCATTGATGTTGACAACGGTGAACCTGGCTGTTGTTGTTGTTGCTGCAGATGCAGATGTGGCGATAGTGTGTCGGAAAAATTGGGGGTTTGTAATGTCTCATTAGTATTACGTCTAATTAATATAGGATTTTCTGAAGTTGCTGAATTATTTCGTGATAATATTGGTTGTGGACGTTGTTGTGATTGTGATTGCTCTTCTTCTTCTTCTTGTTGTTGTTGTGAGTCTGATTGCTGTTGTTGTGAGTCTTTAATGGAACTAATGGACCTTCTCAGTCTTATTGACCTATTAGACCTAGTAGATCTTGTGGAATTATTAGTATCTGATCTTTGTAATGTTGGAGCTGATTTAGATGAATTAGAACCCATAATAGATAGATAGATAGATAGATATATAAAATAGAAATATAAAAAAAGGCAGTGTGATAATAAATGTAATATTAAAAAAAAAGAATTTAGGGGGAAGAAGAAAAGACAACAAGTTTTCTTCTTGGTGTAATTTTTTTTTCTCTTTGTTTGTTCTTTGTTTTGTTTGGTGCTTAACTAGTTGATGATAGTGAGTGATTGATTGATGGTAGTTTTTAAAGTTTCAAAAAAAATTTCAAGTTTTTCTTGTTCGTTTTGTTTTCTGTTGTTCGTTCTGTTGTGTTGTTCGTTCTGTTCTCTGTCGTTCTATTCTCTATTGTTTTAAATTTGTGTATGTAGATTAGAATAGTGTGGTGGGTGGGTGTGTATTTGTGTGAGAGTCTGCGCGTGTTTGCGTGCGTGCGTGTGCGTGTGCCAGTCCTTGTGTCGTTTTATTTTTAACTTCTATAAATTCCCTCACAATAACAATAACAACTCCTCCTAGCCATTACACAACGCCTCCCACCCCCCCCATCCTTTCAACGGTCAAAGAGTATAGATTTTTTAAAAAAAACTTCCCGCCCAATCCATTTATTAAATATAGAAAGAGATGAGATGAGTTTAGATGACAGGACCTATTTTACAAAACAATATTACGAATAATTTACATTTTCCCCTAAAAGCAACTAATTAATTGCCTTGTTTCAGTAAAGAATCTGATTAAGCACACTTGATAATTCAACACATTAAATTTGTTTTCTCTACTCCTATCATAGTATTTCGTCAGTTGTACCAATATTCAATTAATATTAATGTTAATAGACAGGGGGGGGGGGGAGACATGGAAAATCAAAACAGGGCTAATTATGTAAAATTAGTGGCTTACACAAGGCGGGATATGGAGACGAAGTTCCATCCACCCCCTCCCCCCCCCCTTCTTCTTCCTCCCCCAAAATGGATAATAGCAAAATAAAGAAGAAGAGGAGATATAGGTTTAAAAAAAAAATAAAGTACTTTGTTTGCTTGCTTGCTTTATTCTGTTGGTCTAATTCGTGCAAGATACCAAATTATTATTATGCAAACCTCTGTTAAATAGAATTGTTTTTACAATTATCATTAACTTCCCTTCGTCTCTCTCCCTTTCTTGAAGAAAATAATATTTTTGGTYCMAATGGAAATCAAAAAAAAGAACAACCCAAAGCCAATTTGTTGTTGTAGTAGTTGTTTCTAAAAATAACGTAAAGCATAAAATCAAAAAAAAAGCCACTATTCTTGTAATAATATTATATAACTATATCTCTTGATGTTTTTATGTACTATGGTATGCATTTTTTTTTGTGTATATCGTATTATCTCAAGATTAGATAAGAAATTACTATAATGAATGAATGAACAATCTAAAATGTACATTGGACCACCACAAAATGTTCTAGAATGTATGGTATTCTTTTTTTGTTTGAGAAAGAAGAAGAAGAATATGAAACAATAGACATTAATAATGTCTGTCGCATAGCGATAACTTACGACACACAATCATCTATCCGTTTCAAATCCCATCTCAAATTTTTTTTAGGTTGTTGAACTTATTCATCTAAACTATTAGTTTAATCTCCCCCCAAGGCTTAAAAATTAACACACTAATGATGACCGAAAAAGTTATTGCTACATTAATTGTCTATTGCTCTGTTTTAATAATAATCAATTTTTTTTTCATTACTAAAAATAAATCAAAAAAAAGGATAAGTAATGACTGATTGATAGGTTGTTTATACGGATACTATGGCTTTTGAGTGGAAGAGCTTCATCAGTTCAAGCATACTCTAACATTATAATACATTTAATTGGATAGGTTAATTTGCTACCCTGAGTACCAAGACTTTAAAATCACCTCTTTTTTCCTTCCAACATCTTCCTTCTTGTTGGTTGCAAAGTGTGTAACAATTCATACTTTATATTTAACCTTTTAGTCTTTTCCAAGATTGAATAGTCAATTCTTCGAGAAACAAAACAATAACATAGTTACAGTCAAATATTGAATCTAGACTTGAGTTTGCCATTAAAGAACTCTCAGTAATTCTATTTTGTTCTTTTTGACCTTAAAACATGTTTGATAATTCCCCATTTACATAACTTTATACAATACCCCCATCGTGTGTTTCATATCCCAATATCTAAGTTACTACAAATGCTTGCATGAAGTTGTGCATATATGAATACGAAAATGAATTACCTTGAACCAAGAAAATGAGGTATTTGAGGGAGAATTAGGGATATAAGTTAGTTAATTTTCAAGACACCACAACTCTTACCAAAGGACAGGGAAGGAAAAGAAACTTTTTAGTGTATGGAGAAACATCAAAACAAAATAAAGTTAGTGGTAACAGTGTAAATTCACTGAATCCTTTTTTTCGACTCTTCTCAAAATCAAATTACAATTAAATCTTATCAATTGTTCATTCACGGTTGAATGTAACATATCCAGTTATATGTATATGCATTCGATACCGATATTGTTATTGTATTTTCTTTCATTACTTTCCCTATGCATATATCTGGTGGAGGGGAAACTTGAAGCTCTGGTATTCTTATCATCTTTCCCCTGATTATCTCTTTGTAAAATCCGAGTCAAAAAATGAACAAAGGGAATTGATAAATCGTTAAGTGCAGTTTATCAGTAATTGTGGCTTCCAACTAACCATCTACCAACGTTTTACATCTTCAATCCCTGAGTTAAATCAGATCCTATTTTTATTACTCTTCTCCTCCATTGTTAGTGGTTTGGGTAATTACATTATGAACACATGGATTCTCCATAGACTAAAGAAAAACGATAAAACCACAATTCTCAATTTCTGTATTTCTTAATCTTCTTTGATTATGAATTAATTAAACTTATAATTATTATCCTTATTGTCATGTATTTGTGATGAATATCCTTTTTGGTAAAACGTTCAACGTCCTTGTTGAAGCTCTTTCTTATTGTAGAATGCCACCATTTTCATCAATCAATTCCGGTAGTCACCATTACTAACATATAAATATAGACCATTACATTGAGTTTGCCACAATCTGAGTTAACTTATTCTTTTTCTTTTCTTGATTAAGTAACTGATAATTTATCCAAATTTAGTCGAGTGTTGTACTCAAATGACAAACTTCTATCACTTGTAGCGCTTACTTGTGAGAATCGATAGAACTTTACCCCTCAAATCATTGATGACTAGTATTAAACCATTGGAAGCACATTATTAAAACACTGATTGAAATCTTGTACGATGATAGTTGATAAAGCGGCTATCCTTCTTTCTTATAACTTCATGTTATAATTATTTGCAACCAATTGGATTTCACTCCAAGG